>NC_081418.1:46748466-46950352 GCF_949786415.1 Peromyscus eremicus
ACTTTAGACATTGTGATGGTCAGTCTTAGTTGTCAACAAATTGAATCTAGGATCAATTAAGAGACATCCTTCTGGGTAGATCTGAGATGGCCTTTCCTAAAAAGATTAACAAAGATAATTAATGATGAGTGGTGGTTTGAATAAGAGGCCAGCCTGTCTATAAAGCGAGTTCTAGTTCAGCCAGGGATGTTATACAGAGAAACCCTGTCTTGAAAAACCAAAAAAAAAAAAAAAAAAAAAAAAAAAGTAATTCTCTCCCAGCAGCCATCAAACTACCAGAAACTCCTCAACCAAGAGTGAGGCCTTAGGAACCTCCCCTCTATACCGGAATTTGGTTTGGTTTGGTTTTGATATTTTTAAAGGAGGATCTCATGATGTAGCCCTCATTGGCTTGGCCTAGAACATATTATGTATGCTAGGTTGGCCTAACACACAGAGATCCACCTGCATCTACTCCCCAAGTATGAGATTAAAGGTGTGTGTACCGCCACATCTAACATTGTGCTGGAATTTTTTACTTGGCTTGATCTTGTACAGGTCTTGGGTAAGTGATCTCAGCTGCTGTGATGTGAGTTCAGATGTCCAATGGCCATGTCGTGTCCAGAGGACAGCATTTCACAGCGCCCCTCCTCATCCTCTGACTCTTACATTCTTTCTGCCCCCCAATCCTAATGGTCTCAGAGCCTCTGGGTTGGTTTGATATATACGTCATATATTTGGTTGAGCAACTACAGTCACTTATTTCTAGTATCTTGAACAGAAATGCATCTCCGCATTGACCACTACAATAAGAAGCTTCTCTTGTTGGGCGCAGCACAGATCTACAGATATGAACATAAATATTTAGAAGGCAACTTGACAACATGACAGTTTAGAAAAACAGTATCAAAAGGTTCTGACCTGTGGTTTCCCTTGCCACTAGTTTTAGCCATGTTTACTGGACCAGGCATGAATTAATTCCTGCCTGTGGCGCAAACCTCAAATCCAGTCAGGAGAGCAGTTTGGTTACTCCCATAAACAGTGTAGCACATCGTGCCTGTGAGGTCAACATTGTAGCCCTCAGGGGTAAGTGCTTGATAAGGCCATTGATGTATTTTCTCCCCATGCATCCCGCATAGCACCTTCCAAAGCTAGAAAGGCGTAGGTTTTCTGGTCAGTTCAGACTGACGTTTCTGAGCCCTGAGACCACTGTGTGGTGGTCAGAAAGTAGTGTTTTACCATCTAGTTATGATGGGCAACCACAAGCAATAAATAGCAATAGTCTATATTGGGGCCTCCTTGACCAATAAGTCAGAGAGAGGTAACCTGTGCCTGTCAATGAAATTGTCATTTACTCACATCTTCTGAGAGCAGCATTGTTCACTTATGTGGGATATTTCTGTTCAAGCTCCTTTTTTAAAAATTTTATTTATTTAGAGACAGGGTTTCTCTGTGTAGCCCTGGCTGTCTTGGAACTCACTTTGTAGACCAGACTGGCCTCAAACTTGGAGATCCACCTGCCTCTGCCTCCCAAGTGCTGGGACAAGTTCTTTTTAAAAAAAATCTCTCTATATAGATATATATTATATCTATCTATATATATTAATTAGCTTACAAACTAGTGGGGCTTCATAAGGCTTCTTTGTACACTCTTAGTTTTGATTGTTTCTGAAAGAGTCTAGGTCTCATCACAGTTGTCCATTTGCCTTCCTGTCCCCTGTTGTGGTCTTGTTTGTGCTCTGACAAATAAAGCTTTCCTGAAGATCAGAATGAAGATGAGAATGCAGAGACAGCCACTAGTTAGCCATAGAGGCCAGGCAGTGATGATGCACACCTTTAATCCCAGCACTCGTGGGGTGGGGCAGCGGCAGAGGCGGACAGATCTCTGTGAGTTTAAGGTCACCCTGGGCTACACAAGACTGATCCAGTCTAAAAGAGAAAGAGAGCCAGACAGTGGTGGCACACACCTTTGATCCCAGCACTTGGGAACTCACACCTTTAACCCCAATACTGGGGAGATGGAGACAGGAAGTGAAATGACTAGGCAGAGAGAGGAATATAAGGCAGGAGGAGACAGGAGCTCAGCTCTCTTTCAGCTGAAAAGTCCTGGAGGTAAGAAGTCTCTCTAGTGGCTGGCTCCTTTACTGATCTTTCGGCATTTACCCTGATATCTGGCTCCAGGTTTTTATTATTAAGACCAATTAGTCCTCATGCTACACACTGTATTAATCGATACCAAGAACAACAAAGAACCTTGACAAACACAAGTAGAAAATACATTTATTAAAAAGGTACTGGGTGACTCAAAAAAAAAAAATTGGTTGGGAAGTGGAGAACCTGGCTTTAAAAAACATGCAGGAACCAGGCGGGGGGTGGGGTGGGGTGGGGTGGGGGGTGGGGGTGGGGTGGTGGTGGCGGCGGCGGCGGCGGCGGCGGCGGCGGCGGCGGCGGCGCACGCCTTTAATCCCAGCACTGGGAGGCAGAGGCAGGCGGATCTCTGTGAGTTCGAGGCCAGCCTGGGGCTACAGAGTGAGTTCCAGGAAAGACGCAAAGCTACACAGAGAAACCCTGTCTGGAAAATCTAAAACAAAACAAAACAAAACAAAACAAAAAAACCCACGCAGGAACCAAAAGGCTAGCAGCTAGGATATCTGCATAGCAGGACAGATATCCCTAGCATCTTTTACCATTGTTTAGTGGCTCCAATGGCACCATTGTAACTGTTATATTGCTACAAGCAAAATGTGACCATCTCTTCCTCCTTAAATCATTCATTCTGAGGGTTAGAAAGAATATATGACTGTAAAGTATAGATCATGCTTGTTGTGATTTGTTTTGAGATAGGGTTTTGCTATGTTGCTCAGCATGAGCTTGAATCCATAGGCTCAACCGATCCTTCTGTCTCAGCCTCCTGAGGCAGAAAGCTGCGTCAGTGGCAGCACAGTCCTATGAAACTAGCTAGAGCATGTTACTTAGTAACCATGTGGTCCACAGGGGAAGAGCGTTTGCAGGGAACTATGTCAAGGGTCATGCTTGAGATAAGTCAGGCATCTGGGCCTACAGACATCCTCCAAATAAGGGCAGGTAGCTGTCAGAAAGCCTCACTGGGGAGGGAGTCCTTCATGTTGCTCGGCTTGGAGAAAGCTGCCAGGCCATGGTAGACTGCAAATGACCAGCAGGGCCTCCCAACACATTTGACTTCATTGCTGCCCGCTTCCCCGGGCTGGTCTTCCTCAAAATCTTCTGCTTGAGGAGATGGAAGGACCAAGGTTGACTTTGGGCTAAGGTGTGCCTTAGTTACTTTTCAGTTTTTGTGATTTAAAAGAAAATACCCTAACGCAAGCAATTTAAGGAAGGGAAGGTTAGGTTGGCTCAAGTCCAAGGTTATATAGTCCGTCATGGCAGGAAAATCACAGTGGCAGGAACTTGAGGAAGCAGATGGTCACCTCACATCCAGAGTCAGGAAGCCCAGAACAGTGAGTACTCCAGCTCAGCTCACTTTCTCTATTTTAAACAGTCTGATACCCCTGCCCACCCATGGTCCACCCCCAGAGGATAGCTCTTCCAACTTCAATTAACCTGGAAGATAATCCTTCATGGACATGCTCAAAATTTCTTCTCTCAGGTGATTCTAGAACTCGCCAAGTTGACAATTTATATTAACTATCAGAAGGTGCAAAACCATATTTGCAAGGGAGTCTCACATGGCTTTATACTGACCTCCATTTGGGACCATCGCAATGTGGAAATTCTCTGGAATTTTTCATGCGCGTGCGCACACACATTTTATTTCTTTTTCATCATGAGTTGCTTTAGTTCCTTTATCATTTTCTTGCCATTGTTTGCCTTTCACGTCACCTGTTTTCTCTGAAATACTGTTTGAACCTGTGTTTTCATGATGAAGATCTTTGTATTCTATACCTTTTCTGGGCTTAGGGCTGTTTGAATCTGGAAAAAAAAAAACCTCTATGTGTGTAGCCAAAGTTACTTGTCTTCAGCAATCTCATTCTGCTTTCCAAACACTGTACATCCACCTTAAACTATTGTACTTGTAAGTGGATCTGTTTATTCACCCAAATCTGGTATTCTTGTTTTGCATAAGTCAGCTGTCTAATTTCCATTACATTTTATTGTTTCCCTAAATTACCACATATTTTTTAAAAAAATTAGACATAAGTCCAGCTAAGGTTTCATAAAGCCTTCTTTTTCAGTGTTTTCATAACGTTAGCAATCCTACACTATTTATTTATTTATATTTATTCTTCTCTCATATATCACAACCTGTCCTCAGTTTCCCTCTCTCCTCTCCCCACAATCCCTCCTTGCATCTTCTCTCTCCCCCACATCCACCTCTCCTCCATTTTCTGTCAAAAAAGAGCAGGCCTCCCAGGGGTGTCAGCTGAACATGGAATGAGAAGTTACAATAAGACTAGACACAAACTTCATATCAAAGCTGGATGAGGAAACTCAGTAGGAGAAAACGGATCCCAAGTGCAGGCAAAAGAGTCAGAGACAGCTCCCACTGTAGTTGGTTGTTTTTTTACTCCTTACTCTTCAGGGCCCACCACTCAGCTCCCAAATAAATACACGGAGTTTTATTCCTACTTACAAATGCCCGGCCTTAGCTTGGCTTATTTCTACTCAGCTTTTCTTAACTTAAAGATCCCATCTACCTTTTGTCTCTAGGCTTTTATCTTTCTCTATTTTATGTACCTTTCTTTACATCTTACTCCATGGCCTGCTGGGTAGCTAGGTGGCTGGCCCCTGGAGTCCTTCTCTCCTCCTTTTCTTGATCCTTGATCCTCTCCTCCCAGATTTCTCCTCCTATTTATTCTCCCTGCATGCCAGCCCTGCCTATCCTTTTTCCTGTCTAGCTATTGGCCACTCGTTTCTTTATTAGACCAATTTGGTGTTTTAGACAGGCAAAGTAACACAGTTTCACAGAGTTAAACAAATGCAACATAAGAGGATGCAACATATCTTTGCATCATTAAACAAATAGTCCACAGCATTAAAGAGTGTAACACATCTTCAACTAGTATTCTACAATACCTCACTCTCACTGTTAGGAGTCCCACAGGAATACCAAGCTTCACAACCATAATGTATATGTAGAGAACCTAGCTTAGACTCATACATGCTCCCTGATGGTCTCTTCAGTCTCTGTGAGCCCCTATGAGCTCTGGTTAGTTAATTCTGAGGGCCTTGTTCTTGTGGTATCCATGATCCCTTTGGCTCCTACAATCCTTCCTCCCCGGTCTTCCTTGGCTGTAGTTGGAAGATTTCCTGTGTCCCGGCCTGCCAGCAGTCGGGACAAATCTCTCCCACTTGCATGCCCCAAGTAAACACACAGAGGCTTATATTAATTATAACTTCATGGCCGTGGCTCAAGCCTTTTGCTAGCTAGCTCTTGTATCTTAAATTAGCCCATAACTATTAATCTATGTATCACCACATGTTCCATGGCTTTACTTGTGTCCCATTACATGTTGCTCCTTGGGTGGCTCGCTGGCATCTCTCTCCACCTTCTTCCTGTCTCTCCCTTTGAATTTCCCGCCTTCCTCTAAGGCTGCCTTGCCATAGACCAAAAGGCTTTATTTATCAACCAATCAGAGCAATACATATTGGCAACATACAGAAAGACATTCCCTAACACTTGGGATTCCCTGAGCTCCACCTAATGTTTGGTTTTGGGTCTCTGCATCTGCTCCCATCAGTTGCTGGATGAAGACTCTCCGATGACAATTGGGATAGTCACCAGTCTACCAGTATAGCAGAATATCATTAGGAATAATTTCATTGACTTTTTTTTTGTCCAGTCATGTTTGGTTCTATCCTAGGTCTCTGGGCTATCCAGACTCTGGGTCCTGGCCATCCAGGCAGTGTCAGTCATGGGGCTCTCTCTTGTGGCATGGATCTCAAGTTGGACCAGTCATTGGTTGGCCACTCCCACAAGTTCTGCACCACCTTTACCCCAGCACTTCTTGCAGGCAGGACAGATTGTAGTTTGAACGTTTTGTGGCTAGGTTGGTGTCCCAGTCCCACTGCTGGAGGTCTTGCCTGGTAACAGAAGATGGCAGAACAGGTTCTATGTCCCTCATTACTAGGAGTCCTCACTAGGGTCACCCTCATAGATTCCAGGGAGTTTCCATTATACTAGGTTTCTACTTTGTCCCCAAAATGCCCCCCCCCCAATTCCAGTCATCTCTCTCGGTACTCTCACCCTCTATTCCTTTCTCACCCACCTGATCCCTGCTGTTCCCATCTCTACCTGGCCCCAGTCCACCCAAAAGACTCTATTCTATTTCCCCTTCCCAGGGAGATCCATGCAACTCCCTTGAGCCCCCCTTATTACTTAGCCTTTCTGGGTCTGTGGACTGTAGCATGATTATCCTTTACTTACAGCTTATATCTACTTATAAGTGAACCATGTTTGTCTTTCTGAATCTGGGTTACCTCAGTCAGGATGATTTTTTTCTAGTTCCATCCATTTGCCTGAAAATTTCATGGTGTCATTTTTTTTTAACAGCTGAGTAATACTCCATTGTATAAACGTACCACATTTTCTTTATCCATTCTTTGATTGAGGGACATCTAGGTTGTTTCCAGTTTCTGGCTATTATGGATAAAACTGCTATGAATATAGTTGAGCAAGTGCCTTTGTGGTAGAATTGAGCATTCTTTGGGTATATGCCCAGGAGTGGTATAGCTGGGTTTTTTTGGTTTTTTTTTGAGACAGGGTTTCTTTGTGTAGCCCTGGCTGTCCTAGAACTAGCTCTGTAGACCAGGCTAGTCTCTAACTCACAGAGATCTGCCTGGCTCTGCCTCCTGAGTACTGGGATTAAAGGCATGAGCCACCACTGCCCGGCCTGTACCCCATTTTTTAATTGAATTATTTGGTTTGTTTATGTCTAATTTCTTGAGTTCTTTGTGTTTTGGATAGTATCCCTCTGTCAGATATGGAGTTGGTGAAAATCCTTTTCCAGTCTGTAGGCTGTTGTTTTGTCCTATTAATGGTGTCCTTTGCCTTAGAGAAGCTTTTCAGTTTCATGAGGTCCCATTTAGTAATTGTCAGTCTTAGTGTTCTGTTCAGGAAGTTGTCTCTTGTGCTAATGCATTCAAGGTTATTCCCTATTTTCTCTTCTATCAGGTACAGTGTATCTGGTTTTATGTCGAGGTCTTTGATCTACTTGGACTTGAGTTTCACGCAGGGTGATATATATGGATCTATTTGCATTCTTTTACATGCAGACATGCAGTTAGACCAGCATCATTTGTTGAAGATGCGTTCTTTTTCCATTGTATATTTCTGGCTTCTTTATCAAAAATCAGGTTGTCCATTGGTGTGTGGATTTATATCTGGGTCTTTGATTAGATCCCATTGATCAACTTGTCTGTTTTTATGCTGATATCATGTGGTTTTTGTTACAATAGCTCTGTAGTACAACTTGGTTTCATGGATGCTGATCCCTCGAGAAGTTATTTTATTGTTCAGGATTGTTTTAGCTATCCTGGGTTTTTTGTTTTTCCATGTGGAATTGAATATCATTTTTCAAGGTTTGTAAGAATTGTGTTGGAATTATGATGGGGATTGCGTTGAATCTATAGATTGCTTTTGGTAAGATGGCCATTTTTACTATGTTAAGCCTACTGATCCATGAGCATGAGAGATCTTTCCATATTCTGACAGCTTCTTCAATTTCTTTCTTTAAAGACTTGAAGTTATTGTTATATAAGTCTCTCATTTGCTTGGTTAGAGGTACCCCAAGGTATTTATTTTATTTGTGGCTATTGTGAAGAGTGTTGTTTCCCTGATTTATTTCTCAGCCCATTTGTCATTTGTATATAGGAAGGCTACTTTTTTTTTTTTTGAGTTAATTTTGTATCCATCCACATCAATGAAGGTATTTATCAGCTGTAGGAGTTCCCTGGCAGATTTTTTGGGGTCACTTATTTATACTATGATATCATCTTCAAATAATGATACTTTGACTTCTTCCCTTTCTAATTTATGTTTCCTTGATCTCCTTAAATTGTCTTATTGCTCTAGCTAGAACTTCAACTACTATATTGAATAGATATGGAGAGAGTGGACAGCCATGTCTTGTTCCTGATTTTAGTGGAAATGCTTTGAGTTTCTTTCCATTTAATTTGATGTTGGCTGTAGGCTTGCTGTATATTGCCTTTATTATGTTTAGGTGTGTCCCTTGTATCCCTGACCTCTCCAAAACTTTTATCATGAAGGGGTGTTGGAATTTGTCAAAGGCTTTTCAGCATCTAATGAGATAATCATGTGGTTTTTTTTCTTTCAATTTGTTTATATGGTGGATTACATTGACAGATTTTCTTATGTTGAATCATCCTTGCATATCTGGGATGAAGCCCACTTGATCATAGTTGATTATCTTTTTGATGTGTTCTTGGATTTGGTTTTAAGTATTTAATTGCGTAATGAAGGAAATTGGTCTGTAATTCTCTTTCTTTGTTGAATTCTTGTGTGGTTTGGGTTATCAGGGTCACTGTGGCCTAATAAAATGAATTTGGCAATGTTCCTTCTGCTTCTATATTGTGGAATAATTTGAGGAACATTGGTATTAGTTCTCTTTTTAAAATCTGGTAGAATTTTGCTCTAAAACTGTCTGGTCCTTTTTTTTTTTTTTTTTGGTTGAGAGACTTTTAATGACTACTTCTATTTCCCTAGGAAAGGAAATTTTGTTTATCTGATCTTGATTTAACTTTGGTGAGTGGTATCTATCAAGAAAGTTGTCCATGTTTTTTTAAATTTTCTAATTTTGTAGAGTACAGATTTTTTTTAAAGTATGACCTAATGATTCTTGGATTTCCTCAGTGTCTGTTGTTATGTCCCCCTTTTCATTTCTGATTTTGTTAATTTGAATATTCTCGCTCTGTCTTTAGTTAGTTTGAATAAGAATTTGTCTATCTTGTCAATTTTCTCAAAGAACCAACTCTTTATTTCATTGATTCTTTTCACTGCTCTCTGTTTCCATTTTATTGATATCAGCCCTCGATTTGATTATTTCCTGCTGTCTACTCCTCCTAGGTGAGTCTGCTTCTTTTTGTTCTAGAGCTTTCAGGTGTGCTGTTCAGTCGCTCATGTGAGATTTCTTCAATTTTTTTTACGTAGGGACTTAGTGTTATGAACTTTCCTCTTAGCGCCACTTTCGTTGTGTCCCATAAGTTTGGGTGTGTTGTGCATTCATTTTCATTGAATTATAGGAAGGCTTTGATTTTTCTTTATTTCTGCCTTGACCCAGTAGTCATTCAGTAGAGAGTTGTTCAGTTTCCATGACTTAGTAGGCTTTTCGTTGTTTCTGTTGTTGAAAGCCAGCTTTAATCTGTGGTGGTCTAACAGAATATAGAAGATTATTTCCATTTTTTTGTATCTGCTAAAACCTGCTTTTGTGACCAAGTATATTGCCGAATTTGGAGAATGTCCCATGAAGTGCTGAGAAGAAGGTATATTGTTTTGTGTTTAG
Source organism: Peromyscus eremicus (assembly GCF_949786415.1). Taxonomy (NCBI): domain Eukaryota; kingdom Metazoa; phylum Chordata; class Mammalia; order Rodentia; family Cricetidae; genus Peromyscus; species Peromyscus eremicus. The sequence goes on from NC_081418.1 coordinate 46,757,943, forward strand.
ATGAAATATTCTGTAGATATCTGTTAGGTTCATAATGTGTGTTAGCTCGGTTGTTTCTGTTTAGTTTTTGTCTGTTTAGTTTTGCCTGTCCATTGATGTCCCTTCCCTTCTTTTGATTTTGCTGATGTGAGATTGATTACTTATCTCCTGTGTTAACTACTTCCTTGGGCTGGAGTTTTCCTGCTGCAGGACTGGATTTGTGGAAAGATTGTTTATATGTGAGTTTGTCATGGAGTATTTTGTTTTCTCCATCTACGCTCATTGAAAGTTTTGCTGAGTACAGCAGTCTGGGCTGGCTTCTGGGGCCTCTTAGAGTCTGTAGAACATCTTTCCAGGCCCTCAGGCTTTTAGAGTCTCCGTTGAGAAGTCTAATAGATCTGCCTTTATTTGTTACTTGGTCTTTTCCCCTTGCAGCTGTTAATATTCCTTCTTTGTTCTGTGTGTTTACTATTTTGGTTATTATGTGGCAAGGGGACTTTATTTTCTGATACAGTCTATTTAGTGTTCTGTAAGCCTCTTGTACCTTTATAAGCAAGTTCTTCTTTAGGTTAGGAAATTTTTCTTCTATGGTTTTGTTAAAAAATGCTTTCTGGGCCTTTGAGCTGTAATTCTTCACCTTCTATTCCTATTATTCTTAGGTTTGGTCTATTCATAGTGTCCCAGATTTCCTGGATATTTTATGTCAGGAATTTTTTAGATTTAACATTTTCTTTGACTGATGTAGCTTTTTTTTCTATCATATTTTCAATACCTGAGATTCTCTCTTCCATCTCTTGTATTCTGTTGGTGATGCTTGCGTTTGTAGTTCTTGTTCACTTACCTAGATTTTCCATTTCCAAAATTCCCTCAGTTTATGTTTTCGTTATTGCTTCTATTTCCATTTTCAGGTCTTGAACAGTTTTATTCATTTCCTTCAACTGTTTGTTTTTTTCTTGGCTTTCTTTAAGGGATTTATTGATTGCCTCCAAATTTTGTTTGTCTTTTCCTCAATTTCTTTAAGGATTTATTCATTTCCTCTTTAAGGACCTCTATCATCTTCATAAACTTGGTTTTCAGATCATTTTCTTGTGCTTCAGCTGTGTTGGAATAGTCAGGGCTTGTTGTAATAGGATAGCTGGGCTCTGGTGGTGACATATTGCCTTGGCTGTTGATTGTGTTCTTACACTGTTGTCTTGGCATCTGGGTTTGGGGTAATTATAGGTTTAGGTGCTGATTTCTGAGTTTGTCTTTGTTGGATGAGTGTTTTCTTCCTTGGTTTCTGTTTCCTCTTTGGTCTTTTTTTTTTTTTTTTTTTTTTTTTGGTTTTTCGAGACAGGGTTTCTCTGTGTAGCTTTGCGCCTTTCCTGGAACTCACTTGGTAGCCCAGGCTGGCCTCGAACTCACAGAGATCCGCCTGGCTCTGCCTCCCGAGTGCTGGGATTAAAGGCGTGCGCCACCACCGCCCGGCCTCTTTGGTCTTTTAATCTTTGTGACCTAGAGTTCTGGCAGCTGGCCTGACCTCTGGTCCAGCAGGAAGTCTCCTTTGAGATGGGAGATGGACTTCTGGTAGCTAGCATGGCCTTTAGTCCAGGAGGGGGTCACTGATCCAATTCAGGGGTGGGACACGGTGATGAGAAGGGGAGTAGTGATTGGGGATAGTGTGTGAGGGTCTCTGAGAGAGTGGAGTTCTGGTGGCTGGTGTGGTCTCCAGCCCAGAAGGAAGTCTCTGCCAGAGTTTGCCTATCTGTTTTTCTGACTGGCATGGCCTACACCTGAACAGCAGATATCAGCCCAGGGTGTGGGTGGAGGCACAGCATTGGGGATGCATGGGAAGTAGTGGCAGTGGTTGGGTCTTCTGGGTTTAAACCTGAGGGTATGGGAGGGTTCTGCGGGCAGGCAGACAGCCTATCTATTCTTCTGGTTGGCATGGCATGCACTTGTTCTTCTGACAGGCATGGCCTGTACCTCACCAACCCTAATTTTTATCGTCTGTTGGCTTAGGTTTATTTTTTAGTATTGTTTATAATCACAAAAAATAAGATCTAAATGTTGAATGATAGTAGAATGGCTGAAGTAATTATGATGTTTTCATGTAATAGAGTCCTATGCAACTATTTAAAAGAATGATGCAGATTCATATAGACTGTCCTAAAGCCATAAGGAAGAATGGGTCAGAAGTGAGTGTATGGTCAATTTACATTTGTGAAAAAGTCATACATGCAAACACTAATTCCAGAAGGTTACACAGGGAGTTCATCATAGTGTTTGCCTCTGAAGAGGTAATCTGTTGGGAGAAATTGTTTTCCCTGGAGGTTCAATAGGATACCAAAATAGGATACTGTTTTTCTCCCTACTAGTGGAAATCTAGAGGCATTGACAAACATTGTAATAATTTATGATTCATGTGAAAGACCTTGAAAAGTCTCTCTATTCAAAGATCATTGGGTTCAGAGGTTAAATATTTTCTGATTTTTTTTTCTCAGTTTGATTACCATAAAATTTGGGGAGAAGGTAAGATCTGTAATTTCAGTTTGGCCTTTCTGGAAAAGCTGGACTGTGTTCTTCTTTTCTTGTTCTTTGGTGCTAAGAGTTAAATCTAGACTTTACCATGCTAGGTGAGTGCTGTACCTTTGAGCTATAACCCAGTTCTGATTTGCATTTTAAAGTTTTTTAGGGCACAGAAGTTGGACATGTACCTGTATCCCCATTTCTATGTTATTTACTTATTCAGCAAATACTGGTCGTCTCTGGGACCAGGGTCAGTGCTATACATTGTGCTGTCTTATACACTATAAGTAGGTTTCAGAGCCTCCAGTGAGGAAAAAAATAAAGAGGAAAATTAATAATGGTAACTTTGGGGAAAAAGTAACACTTATTTGTAGGTGGATTTTTTTGAAGCTGCCAGCTCACAAAAATATGACATGGAGACTTATTATTAATTATGAAAGCTCAGCCTATAGCTTAGGCTTGTCCCTCTAGCTCTTCTAACTTAAATTAACCCATTTATATTAATCTATGTTTTGCTTCATGGCTTTTTATCTCTCTTCCATCTTATTCTTCCTGTTTCCTCTCCTTGTCCTTTGGCATGTCCTCCATGCCTAGATTCATTTCCTCTTCTTTCTCTGCCTGGAAGCCCTGCCTAACCTCTTTCTGCCTAGCTATTGATATATATTCAGCTCTTTGTCAAACCAATCAGAAGGTGCCTTGGCAAAGACACATTTTCACAGTGTACAACAAGATTATTCCACAACAATTATTGTGCATGGGTATTAGGGGATGACCTACATGCCTAGGCACACATGTAGAGGTCTGAGTTAATTCTTTATGGAGTTAGCTCTCTTCTTCTACCACATGGGTGCTGGGGATGAAACTCAGGTTGTCAGGCTTGACAGCAGCCCTCTAAACCATCTCACTAGCCCATGAATAACGCTAACTCTGGCTCTGTTATTGAGAGCATAGTTTTGTGAGATCTTATCCCAAGTTCTGGCTGGGGATATGCTTAGTTGATAGCGTGCTAGTATGTGCAGCTCTGGATTTGATGTACAGCTCCAGTGCCACATAAACAGGAAGTGGTGGGCCTATAATCCCAGCACTTGGGAGGTGGGGGGAGGATGATCAGAAGAGCATCCTCAGCTACATAGTGAGTTTGAGTCCAGCCTGGGCTCACTCTGTCACAAAACAAAACAAAACAAAACAACAACAACAAAAAAGAAAAAAGAAAAAAAACAAAACAAAAAACACCTCAAATTCTTGAAATACCAGTAAAAAGATTTGAGAATTGGGTATGTTGAGCTCATCTACTTTCTTTTTTTCAAGATAATATTTTTATTGATTACTTGAGAACTTTGCATCATGCACCCTGTCTTGGGGTTTTTATTCCTGTGAAGAGACACCATGACCATGGCAACTCTTAAAAAGAAAACATTTAATTGCAATGGCTCTCTTACAATTTCAGAGGTTCAATCCATTATCATCATGGTAGGGAGCGTGGCAGCAGGCAGGCAGACACGATGCTGGAGCCAGTCCTTACATCTTGATAGGCAGCAACAGGAAGTCAACTGATTGTCATGCTGAGTGAAGCTGAGAAAAAGACCTCACAGCTCACCCCCACAGTGACCCACTTCCTCCAACAAGGCCACACCTCCTAATAGTGCCACTCCCTTTGGGGCCATTTTCTTTCAAAGCACCACACACCCCATCACACTTGCTTCCCTGTCCTCTCAGGTCCGCCTTCACCCTTGGGACCCCTCCCCCTCCGTCGTTCCCCCCCCCCCCGGGGGAAAAAAAAAAAGAAAAGAAAAAAAACCACACAAGTCCAATTTGTATTGCCCATATACTCACTGGGCATGGTCAAACTCCCAGTGGCCAGCCCCTTAAAGAAAACTGAGTCCTTCCTTACCCACCCCACCAGAAGCCATCACTTGTGAGGCACTATACCTCAGCATCCTTATCACAATTTTTTTTTCCAAGACAGGATTTATCTGTGTAACAGCCTTGGCTGTCCTGGAACTAGCTCTGTAGATCAGGCTGGCCTTGAATTCAGAGATCTGCCTGCCTCTCCCTCTGCCACCTTTACCTGGCCCTTATCACAATTTTTAAGAGTTCTCTTCAATGCTTTCCTGTCTAGGCTGTCACTGTGGGGCTATGGAGTTATCACAGAAGCCTTCTTTCTATATCCCTATTTCTCAACTGTGAGTCCGCCGTCCTCAATGCCACTGCAAAAGTAGCTTCCTTGCCCATTACAGTCAGTGGGAGCACGGATCATGGACAACCACATGGTCTCCGGCATCAGCAAGTGCCACGAACCTCAATATGCCAGTGGCAGTACAGACCACAAGCATCAACAAGGCCCTCTGCCGGAGCATCACAGACACCATCATAGACCTCAGTGGTTGCCCACGCCAAGGATATCAACTTGGCCTCTGGGGCTACACACAGTCCCACCTACTTTCAAACTGTGCCTTCCTTTCTTGCCTCTCAGTATTCCAGAAATTGGTTGTTTTTTGTTTTTTGTTTTTAAAGAAACAAACTTGTTTGTTTTGCAGTTGAAGTTGGAATTGAACTCAAGGCTCATTTATGACTTCGAGGCAAGAGTTCTACCACTGAGCTGTACCCCAGACTCAAACATTCTTATTTTCACATATGAGCTTTTGTAGAACAAGGCAAGCAACACACTGCAGAGATGCCATAACAGCACTTTCTGTGTGCTTTAAATATGCACAATTTTGTCTGAGTACTTTTCCCAATTTACTTAGGGTGTTAGAGACTTCAGCAAGATGATGTTGCAGATTTGTAAACAAAATAATACTTTTAGTCCCTGCCCTCCAGTTTGGCACTCTATTGACATCTAGCAATGCTGTGAGAATCAATCTTTTTTTAGGGAAAAAAAAAGATTTATTTATGTATATAAGTCAGATCCCATGATAGATGATTGTGAGCCACATGTGGTTGCTGGGGATTGAACTCAGGACCTCTGGAAGAGCAGCTAGTGCTCTTATCCACTGAGCCATCTCTCCAGCCCTAGTCTTCAGTTCTTTTCTAAAAATTTAGACATCCGGGCTGGAGAGATGGCTCAGAGGTTAAGAACACTGACTGCTCTTCCAGAGGTCCTGAGTTCAATTCCCAGCAACCACATGGTGGCTCACAGCCATCTATAATGAGATTTGGTGCCCTCTCCTGGCGTGCAGGCATATATGGAGGCAGAATGTTGTATACATATAAATAAATAAATCTCTCTCTAAAAAAAAAAAATTAGACATCCATTTCCACCTTGAGCCATTTGTCTCTCTAAACAAAGAGCAAGTAAGACAAGAGGCATGTGGTGCTTCCTCAGCCGAGTCACAGTTCTGTTGGCCAGCAGCTTTCCCGTGGGGAAGGCTGGTGAAAAAATAACCAACCTGAGCCTCAAAGGAAGCTGTCAGGAGCCACCAGGAAAATTCATGTCTGTTGGAGTGTCTTCTTGCTTGCTTTCTCCCTTCCTTTTCATTCATTCATTCACTCCATTCATTCATTCATTCATTCATTCATTCAGCTTAGTAATTCTGGACATAGACTCTGGAGCCAGACTGCCTGGGTTTTAATCCTGACTTTGCTACCTATTACTATGGTGACCTTGATCAAATTACTCAGCCACTGTGTGCTCAGCTTTCTTTCTTTTTTTAAACTGTAGAATTGTAATACCTCCGAGAGTTGTTTAATATTTGTTCTCTGAAACAGTACCAGGCACACAGTAGACAGTAATAATGGTGTTTCTTAGATCCGTCTGTTAATTAGCTTAATAAATGACACATTGAGGGCTATGGTCCAGGCACTGAGCCAGGTGCTTGGAGTATGATGGTGAATGAGATGGCCACTTAATCTGCTTCCGTATCTTTGAGCGTATGGAGACAGGCTACTTAAGATGCGACCACAAGGCTGAATAAAATGTGGAGTGTTTTGATGAAGGGAGAGAAAGGTGTTATGAGAACACAGTACGGGAGATCCTTCTAACCAAGGTCACTTGGAGGTCTCCTTGTTCTCAGAAGGAATTTAGCAGGCACCCCAGAGGAGATGTAGTCTGAAGTTAAGTGATCCTGGGAAGCCCAGCTTTCTGAGGAGTGCCACTTCCTGATGCCAGCTGCGTCACTTACCTAACTCATAAGGGGTGACAATTAAATGAGCTTGCACGTCTCAGACAGAACACTATGTCGAATATCAGATGAAAGCACTACCTATGTGATGAGCATTGGCTATTACTATATAAGAATAAGCACTAGTATGTGTGGTAATTGGATGATAACTATAATGTTGGTGCTACCAGTTGTGTCTGTCTCTTTCCTCTTGAACTAGGAAGGCCACCTTCTCTTTTACCTTTTGTGAGAAACGTAAACACTTTAGAACGGTACACACTTGGGGGCCTTGTGGAGGGGGTTACTGGAGAGTGAATTCAGGGACTTATGCATGCTAGGCACCCTCTCTCAGTGAGCCACATCCCTAGTGGTACCTTGAGCATGGTGATTTTCCTGCCTCTTTTGCTTAAGTCCGTGTTGCGACCACTCTCTTTATCCTCCTTCAGTCTAGCCTTTAGTAGAAGATTTAAAAGAGACCTTTGTGCAAATATGAAAGCACAGTCTAGACTCCAGAGCTTCTTAAATGCACAGATAATACCAGCATCACTTATAAAGGATCCCAGCCTTCTTCTTCTAGAGGGAACACCAAATTTACAGTTCACATAGGCTGTGTCTAGCTGTGTTACTTCCTGGATGATCTTAGATAGGCCAATTGACCTGCAGTTTACCCACCTGTAAAATGGTCATTTATTTAATCTTTGTGAGGAAAAATGAGACAATACATGCAGGAGGATCCTGTAAAGACCCATCCATTTGGAAATTCAGCCACACACATTTATCTGTTACGTTACCTGATCTACTTTTCTATGTTGCTGGCCACTTCTATTAGCTATTCACATTGCCCCATGAATTCTAAGCTATCTGTCCCAAAACTTTGACTCCTTACTTTAACTCCACATCAATCCAAGAAGCCTACCTAGAGTTTATATTCTTTGGAGGGGAAGGTTTGTGGACTCAAGGAAAAACCCCTGGAGGTTTTCTTTTTCACCCCATTCTCTTTCTCCCCTCTATCCTTCACTTCTTGAAAAACCTCCATACACGCATTCAGTGAAAAAAAGTTTTATTCCCACTCTCCTATCTAAATTTCCATGGTGCTTTGTTTTATTTATTTACTCTGTAATCTCTCTCTCTCTCTCTCTCTCTCTCTCTCTCTCTCTCTCTCTCTCTCTCTCGTGTGTGTGTGTGTGTGTGTGTGTGTGTGTGTGTCTATATGATTGCATGTGCATATGTGTGTCCAGGTGCCCACAGAGGTCAGAAGAGGAAATCAGATCCCTTGGAACTAGAGTTACAGACATTTGTGGGTGCGGGAATCCAGACCCCAGGCCTCACAATGGAGCAGCAAATGCTTTGAACTCCAGCTCCCTATGGTGCTTTCTATGTTAGCATTTCACAGAGTCATGGGTGTGTGGTTATGTGGGGATGCATCTATTACCAGTACTAAACCTCTTTCCGTTTTTCATTTGTTTTCCTTAGTGGGGGTCTTAATAAATAAATGCATTGAATTTACCTGAAGAGACTATAATATAATTGAAGCTATTCCAAGCTCAGAGCACATTTCACACGCTTAGATCAAGTGATTTACTCAAGGGAGTTTTCAAGGGGGTTAAAAATAGAGATCTGAATCCAGACAGTTTTGTTCAGAGACTTTTGAGGGGGTGAAATAGCGCCGGCTGCAGACTAGGGTCTTTGTCAAGGGGAAAAATGCAACATACAAAGAATTGCAAAACACTACTGGGGAAATGTCTGAGTATTTTCAGACCTTTGGCAGGGATGTATTTGTCTGGAACACACTTCCTTTCCTGCCTGTGTTAATCACAGTCACAGCTTAACTCAGTAGCATATAATAAGGTAGCAAAAGTTTCAGAAATCTTTCATTAATCCAGATTCTTTGAAATTAATACCTGCAAATTCCTTCTTGTAGCAAGAAATCAAGGAAGCATATAAAGATAGCAATTGCATGCCCTGGCTTTTTTTAAAAAAAAAAAAAACAGTTTTGATTTAAAGTACTTATCAGTATTAAACTTTGTCCCATTTTTGGCTTACATTTTTTGAAGATCTTTTCTTACCTATCTATTTATCTATCTATCTATCCATCCATCCATCCATCCATCCATCCATCTATTTTTGTTTTTCAAGACAAATTTTCTTTGTGTAGCCCTCAGCTGTCCTGGAACTCGCTCTGTAGACCAGGCTGGCCTTGAACTCACAGAGATCCACCTGCCTCTGCCTCCCGAGTGCTGGGATTAAAGGCATGTGCCACCACCACCCAGCTTTGAAGGTCCTTTATAAAAAAAATTTAATTTCACCATATGTGTGTGTGTGTGTGTGTGTGTGTGTGTGTGTGTGTGTGTGTGGTGTGTGTCTGCATGTGTTTGCAAACATGCATGCTGATGTTAGTGGAGGCCAGAGGATGACATCAGATCCCCTAACGCTGTAGTTGTAGGTGGTTGTGAGTGGCTTGATGTCAGTGTTGGGAACCAAACTCTGGTTCTCAAGCTAGATCAGTGACTGCTCTTGACTGCGGAACCCTCTCTGTAAAAACCTGACTTAGGAAGACTAAGACAGGAACTGCTCTGTAAACTCAAAGCTGAGAGTACGGGTTTGCAAGTTACAATCCATACAGTCCACAGATCCGTGCTTTGCTGGTGCTGGGAACGGAACCCATGGCAGAGCATAAGCTGATCAAGCACTCCACCACCGTGCCATAACTCCTGCCCCAGAGAACACTGAAGTGCCTGGCTACTGTGAGCGGAAAGCTATCAACAAACCAGCCCTTCCTTTTGCAGACAGCCTGACCATCATCACAGCGTCCTAGCTGGTTTGAACACTTCATAGACACTGTGAAGAAACCACCCTTCGGATGCCAGGAATACCGCTGCCTCCGCTACTGACCATGAGTTGCGGTTCAGAAGGCCTTACTCCAGTCACCAGCATTCCAGACAAAGTACACTGGCTTTGCAGGACTTCTCTCCAAACATTCTAGAACTCTAGGTGACCCTGATCACTCTGTGACTATTTTTACTCATACCACGTGGAGGGGGACACACTCCTGACCTTCCCGACTCCACAGAAAGCTTGTGGCTCATGAAAATTAGAGTTTGTGATTGGTCATTACGTAAGGCTTGGGGTTGGAAGTTATCTGTGTTGTGATTGGTGCAGAGTACATCGGCATGCCCCATACTTGCCACACTCTTTCTGGCAATAGAACCAAGGAGGTCCTCTTCCATGTACTGACCTCAGTGTCACAGCATTGGGCTCAAAATAAAATCTTCTCTTTCATTATTTTTTTTTCTCGTCTATTTGTGGTCTTATTCACAAGTAGAGCAGGCTGAGGTGGTAACAGGAGGAGGAGGTGGCAGTGGTGGAGCAGCAGCAGTAACTGTCCCCAGGAGCATCCCATTTCTGGTTCATTCTAATTATAAGTGCGTGCTCATCATTTGCAAGGCTCCGAGTTCAATCCCAGCCTCTTTACCCCATGTTTTTTCCCCTTTCCATTTCTCCCCTCTTTATGTGGTATGTGTATACCTTTATATGTGTATGGATATATGTGCGTGCGTGCGTGCATGCGTGTGTGTGTGTGTGTGTGTGTGTGTGTGTGTGTGTAAATGTACATATAAAGGCCTGAGACTGATGTTGGGAATAATTCTGGACTTCTCTTCCACCTTATTCATTGGGGCAAGATCTCTTAATCAAACTCAGAGCTCAATGATATGGCTAGTCTCCCTAGCCAGCTTGCTGAGGGATCTATTCTCTACCTTCCAAGGCTCATGTGATGGCTGATCTTGGTTGCCAAGTTGATTACATCTGGAATCAACTAAAACTCAAGCATCTGGACATGCCTGTGAGGTATTTCCTTGACTAGATCATTTGAGACAGGAAGATGCACCCTAAATCTTGACCACACCTTCTGGTGGCGGCCCACATAAAAGGATGTGGAAGGAAAAAACTTCTGCATTTTGCCTGCTTGTCCTCACTCTCACCAGCAAGTGCATCTATCCTGTTACTGAGGTGTTCCTTTGAGATCGATTTTTCTTAGGAGTCCAACATGGACTGAAGACCAGTAGTAGCTCTCTTGGAATTCCCCAGGAATCCATCATCAGATAGGGACTGCCGAGACATCCAGTCTCATGGACTGAACCACTATTGGATTCTTGGACATTTGACTGGAGAGAGCCATTGTTAGGCTATCCAGAACACACACACACACACACACACACACACACACACGCACACGCACACGCACACGCACACGCACACGCACACGCACACCCACCCACACATTCATTCTATACGTTCTGTTCCTTTAGAGAATCCTGACTAATACAGCTGGAATCACAGATTGGCTACTACACCACACAGCATTTATGTGGGCTTGGGGGAATCTGAATTTCAGTCTTTCCTCTTGGGAAGCAAGCATTTTAATCACAGTGTTATCTCATCCACCTCAGACCCTACCAAATTGACTTGCTTCTGAGTTGTCCCTCTTATGGCTGTGGATGGTCAGTGAGCACCTGTGCACTTGTGTGTTGTTCCGGATTGAATCTAGGGCATTGTACTATCACACAGTCACAACCCCAGAAGAGATGGAAAGAGTAAACTAAGAGCAAAATTCTACTCTTGAGTTCCTGCTGCCACTCAAACTATCTAATTTTAGAAACATTCAACTTAGTCTTATCACTACTTTTGTGTTCATTCAATGTGTACTTTAAAACATATAGAGCTGTGTAACATAATTCAGTCATATGGTTGCAACAAGAGTGCTGTGAGAACCTCAGCACCAGAATTCATTGATGCTGTCTGTGCTGAATCGATACATCTTTATTCAATAGCCCCCTTTCCATTTTTTCTTAATCTTTGTGCTTTATCCTCAGCATCCCTCTTGGTCATCATTTACTACTGCCAAGAATATCTTCTGAGTGCTTTTATGCTAAAGCCATATTTTGCTGAATCATAGCAACTCAAGGAAAGAATGGTTTCAGTTTTAATTGGTTAAGAAACTCAGGCTCAGTGAAGTCAAAAACCTTGCTCACTATCATAGACATAGCAAAGTCACTGCTGAATTAGGAGTTAGGTTCCGAGCAATTTGTTTAGGGGCTGTCTCCGTCTCCGCCACTCCACCAGCACCTGCGGCTTCCATTGCTCTCTTCCTGACATCTCAACGCTTTGGGAAACGGGGAGAGAAGGCACAAAATACACATTGGCAAAGAGTCACGAGAGGAAAGGACACACGCAACAGCTTCGTGCTAGTCCAGAATCCTCTTTCTCTGACTTACTTCATGTTTTTGCTTTCTCTTGTTCTTTGTTTCTGAATTTCCATCATGTCCTGGACAGTTCAGGTTTATTTCCATCAGTGCTTTCCTGTTCCTGTAGGAATAGTTCTTCTGAGCTCTTAGCTAATAGTTGAGCGTTCTTCTGAGAGGATGAATGCTCGGCTCTTTCCTCACCTGCAGATTGAAGCCCCCCCCCCCCCCACGCCCCTCACTCTGCCTATCCAGGGCCAGAGCCACACAGTCATACTATTCCCAGAACACAGTCCAGGCTCTTAAAAAACGTTTTTTTTTTTTTTGAGCAAAGACTTTTTAATGGATATATTTTACAAAGGCCCTGGGAACCATGTGGTGCTATCTGCATTGGATGCAATTCTGGGCCACAAGTCTGTACATTCCTTTGCCATCACTGACCTGTGATGGCAAACCTCTCATCTTCCCCTTTGTTTACTTCTACATTATTTCCAAAATTCAGAAACACCTTATCTTTTCTTCAGTATGACTCTTATTGTCAAATTAGCACAGCTGGATGGACCCTTTTCTTAGCTCTGGTTTGCCTTTTATTATTTATTTATTTATTTTTCTGAGACAGGGTTTCTCTGTGTAGCCCTGGCTGTCTTGGAACTAGCTCTGTAGACCAGGCTGACCTTGAACTCACAGAGATTGGCCTGCCTCTGCCTCCCTCATGGTGGGATTAAAAGCATACATCAGGCTGGAGAGATGGCTCAGAGGTTAAGAGCACAGACTGCTCTTCCAGAGGTCCTGAGTTCAATTCCCAGCACCTACATGGTGGCTCACAACCATCTGTAATGAGATCTGGTGCCCTCTTCTGTATACATAATAAATAAATAAATCTTAAAAAAAAAAGCATGCATCACCACATCTGGCTCTGGTTGCCTTTCTTAACTGAGCCCATCACCATATCAAAGGAAGTCTGTCCAGCTGTCCCTTGATTCCCTTCACTGACATGGTATTGCCAGCATGGTTGATCATAGCGGCTACTGGAAGACTCAGAGAAATCCAGGATTTCACTCTGGAGGACCCACCGTGTCCTTGATTCAACATCTTGAGCACCTGGAAAGGGTAAAAAAGGAATTTATTTATTTAATGTGTATGTATTTTGCCTGCACATGTGTACATGCACCATGTGTGTAGTCCACAGAGGCCAGAGGTGGCATGTGATTCCCTGGAACTGGAGTTACAGCAGCCACCATGTGAGTGCTGGGAATCGAACCCAAGTACTCTGCAAGAGCATCCAGTGCTCCGAGTCACTGCTGAGCTAATATCTGCAGCTTCCAGTCCAGACTCTTTTGGATCATATGAATTGATTTGCAAACAGAAACTTTACTCTGCACAACTTGGTGTTTTGTTTTAGGCTAAGTAATTATGGTTCATACCCTTGTCAGGACCAGAGATTTGACACAGGAGGAAATATGGAGTGATCCACCTCTTTTGTATCCACACTGGACAATCTGTTATCCGGAAAGGAACTCATCCTTCTGATCCCAGAGTTTTCAGATACTCTCAAGAGAATATCTTCATAGCTAGGCATGGTTGCACACACCTTTATTCCCAGCATTCGGGAGGCAGAGGTTAGGTGGAATTCTGAGTTCGAGGCCAGTCTGGTTTACAAATCAAGTTCCAGGACAGCCAGGACTACACAGAGAAACACCCTATCTTGAAAAAACCCAAACCAAAACTGAGAGAGAAAGAGAGGGGGAGAGAGAGAGAGACAGACAGAAAGACAGAGACAGAGACAGAGACAGAGTGAGAGAGCGTGAGAGAACTACCTGCTTATGAACCTGTCTTCAAGAAGCCCACGCTACACTCTGGCAATGGATGTATGTTAGTTAACCTTCTGTCACTGTGACAAAATACCCAAGGCGATGATATTATTGCAAAGATTTACTTTAGCTTCGAGTTTCAAAGACTTTAGTCTACGGTCATGTGGCTTCTTTGCTTTGGGCCTGTGGGGAGGAAAAACATCTTGGTGGGGAGTGTGGAGAGGGGCATGGCTGCTTACCTCATGGTGTCCAGGAAGCTGAGAGAAGACTTGCTTTTATAACAAAGTCTTGCCTCCTAAACACATTAAGCCACAAGTCCAAAGATGAATGAATTCATCATGAAGCCAGAGCCCTCACTATCCAGTCCCTCTCAAAGGCCCCACTTCTGAATGCTGCTGCACTGGGGAACACGTTTTCAACATGTGAGCTTTGGGGGACATTTAAAATCCAAACAGGACCAGGAGGGAGGGCACACGCCTTTAATCCCAGCACCCAGAGGCAAAGGCAGGTGGATCGCCATGCGTTTGAGGCTAGCCTGCTCTCTATAGTGAGTTCTAGGACAGCCAGGGAGGGCTCCAGAGACCAACGATAACAAGGTGGAAGACAGCAGCTTTCTTTTGCTCAGTCTTACTCACTTGACAAACTTTTCTTCATTATTTACTGGGCACTCCTCTATGTGGATATTTCAGTCCAGAAGGAAGAAGTTACAAAAAAACTATAGTACAACGTGGGAGAACACAAGAGGGGATTTTAACCCAGCCTGGGCTAGGAATGGGCTGAGGGAGGGTAATACCCGAGTGGGGGCGTGAAGGCCAAAGGAGAGTGATGAGATGAAGAAGGATGCTCTACAAGTCCGTACCCACACATATTCAGGGAGAAAGGAGACGTGGCAGTAACAAGATGAAGGGTTACAGGAAGAGGCTGGTCATGGTACGAAAGATAAATGGGAAATAAGTAGGGCTGGGGACGTAAGGATGGGCCCTAAGAGCCCAGCTTACGGAAAGTTGCCTTTTCAGGGACTCATTTGCTACGTTATGATTGTCAGTCCCTGGGGCGAGGGATCTAAGGTGAATGTATTTCCTTCTCCACCACAAGATTGCCGGTATTCCAGGGCCAGCATATCTCAGTGGGCGCCTTTTAATACCCATTGACTACAAGAAGTTAATAGTCCCAGTGAGAGGGCAAGTGTCATGTGGTGCATAGGACTATCATACAGATGGTGAAATAGGGCGATGGAGACATCGTGGAGTCAGCTGTGGCTAGAGTCACCTGGGCGGTAGGGAGGAACTGAGGATGGCATCGTGCAGTTTCCACTAACACAGCCCTTTGACTTGGAGGATAAGTCGGTGGGCACTTCTCAGAGGGAAAGAAAGGAAGGGGAAGGTAATTCAGGCAGATAGAACAGTTGGAAAGACCTTGGTACATGACTCAATAAATGACGTTGTCTCAGGAGGATGAAAGTCCAGAATGATCAGAGTAAAAGACACTACAGGAAGAAAGTGGGTAGGAGGTTGAAGAAGGAGCCTGGACCAGACCTGTCAGGGACTGGCTAAGAAGTTTTCAAATGACACTATGAAGTAAGAGAATATTAATGAGGCCGGGCGGTGGTGGCACACGCCTTTAATCCCAGCACTTGCGATCTCTGTGAGTTCGAGGCCAGCCTGGACTACAAAGTGAGTTCCAGGAAAGGTGCAAAGCTACACAGAGAAACCCTGTCTCAAAAAACCATTAAAAAAAAAAAAGAATATTAATGAGGACAAGACATGGCATCTTTGGGGATTTGAAAATCACTTTGGGAATCTGTCACGGGGAATGAGATGGAAATCATCAGGAAAACAACTTCAAATGTTGCAAAATATCAAGTTTAAGGTGGGATCTGCAGAGAAGAATGGTACAGGTAGGCACGAAGAGAAAAAGAGCTCCCGAAAGAGTCATCGGGTAGAATGAGCAGGAGCTGGCGACTGAAGGAAACTTACAGAGTGACTCTCGTGCTTCTGACTTTGGCATTTTTGTGGCTAAGGATGGTATTCCACCTGGGCAGGAGTCCTGTTGTTCCCAGACAGAACTCACAAGTGGGCAAGGTGAAGTTCTTTCAGTGTGACAGTCTGCAGCTCTTGAGGACTGAAGGCCTAGAATTTAGAGAGGAAGATCCAGAGACTTACAGCTCCAAGCCCTGGAAGCAGAGGCTTATTGCTCCAGACTTTGGAAGTTAGAGACTTAATCACTCTGGTTCAAGATTTATTGCTCTGGCCTTTACCCTCCATCTTAGTTTGTTTTCCTGTTGCTGTGATAAAAATACTCTGACAAACACTACTCAAGAGAGAACGAATTTATTTCAGCTCATAGTGCAAGGGTACAACCTATCGTGGCTGGGAAGTCTAGACAGCAGGAGCTTGGAGCAGCTGGTTACATTACACCCACCATCAGGAAGCAGAGAGTGAGGAGTCTATGCATGCTGCTGCTCAGCTCCATCTGTCTGCTCATAGAGTCAAGGATCCTAGCCAGGGAATGGTGCCACCCACAGTGGCTCTTTCTTCCCACCCCAATAAACATAAAACAAAATAATCATCCACAGGCATTCTCATAGGCCTGTCTCACAGGTGAGTCTAGATTCTATCCAGTTGACAATACTAACCACCATGCCATCCGTGTTTCTGTCACTTAGTGACTATTGTAATTCTTGGCTTCTGGAAGAAATGAGCAGCATCAGGGGGCAGCAGCAAGCAGTGTCTGTTCGTGCCACAGCTCTTGGGCCTCGGTGTCAGGAAGCATAGTCTTTTGACAGTGTATCTCAGCTCTCAGGCCTAGAGTCTCAGGACTTCAAGGTTTAGCAGCCCTTTAGACCTCTCCCTTCCAGCAACAAGAGCCAGCCCACAGTTTCCCATCCCTTCTAGCTTTGACCATCTGTCCTCTCTTGACTTTTTTATATTTCCACCATACGCTCTTGCCTGTCACGTCTTACGATTTCAGTACCCTGTCACCCATCCGCTGCTCTGTCACTGAATCTGCTGCTGTTGGTGCCACTGCCTTTCCCTGCCACTTTTGCTTCTCTCACTCCTCTGATGCCACCTCAACTGTCCTCTTACCAGCTCAGCAGGCCATGCTAATCTGAAAGATTAAAAAAGAGAAGTTTTTTTTTGAGAAGCCTTTCAATGGTCTTAGGGATGCAACAGCAGGGGCAATACCAAAGGGTGCCTCCCAGCTGACTTGAAAAGAGAGCCAAACATCTTGCTTATATAACCAGAAAGGGTATGCCGTAGGGGTGTTTGCACCAATCATGGTACAATCCTTCATGCATATAAGGAATTATGATCTGTACCAATCACAAACCCTCTGATGAGCCAACACCAGGAAGAGTGCTCCTCCTGTAGCCTGGGTAAAAATGACTACAGGGTCATTTAGAGTTCACATTCAAAGGCCAGGACAGGCTGTCTGGAGTGTGCAGATGCTAGAGCATCCTTAGGGTGACTGTAAACTCTCCAAAATAGTGGGGTTGCCTTACTGGCAGTCTGACCAGCTTCCAGTAAAAGGGCTTCTTGGCTCTCAGAGCTCTCCAGTGAAGGCTTCCAAGTATAAGCGAAGAACTGTCAATCAGTCCACTCTCGACAATTGCACTCATTAACAGAGATCATTACAAAGATTCTACAATAGACTTAATGAACGCTCAAGTGGGAACTAACAATTCTAACAGCATTTCAAAGTTAATCAGTGGGCTTTCTAGGCTCTTTCCCCAGCTCCCTAACCCTCTTCCATTCTTGGAAGTGCATTTCCTTTCTTTCTTCCCTCTCTCCCCCAAGCCCTGGCTGTTCTGGAATTCGTTTTATAGACAAGGCTGACCTCCAACTCATAGAGATCTGCCTGCCTCTGCCTCCTGAGTCCTGAGATTAAAGGGGTGTGCTACCATGTCCTTTCCTTTTCTCAATAAGATTTCTGTTTCTATTCCATGCCTAACTTAAAAGGCATTTTCTCCATCTCTCCTGGTGGCTGTTGGGACTTTCACCGACCCTGTACTATGTTTTTCTCTTTAACTCTAATAAAATTGTTGTTGAGCTTTTTAAAAAGTTATTCGATAGTATTTAGTAATGCTTAACAGTGACTCACTCCTGCACCAATGTGCCAAGGAAGTAGTGGTTCCCTCTGACCTGTCTCAGTGGTCCCTCACAACCATCAGTAACTCCTGTTCCAGGGCATATGACGCTACCTCCTGACCTCTTACAGCACCACGCACATACATACACCATGCACAGACATACATGCAGGCAAAACACCATACTTATAAAATAAAGTAATAAAAAAGAATTTTAAAGGGACTTCGGATCTAGCTCAATGGTAGAGCACTAGATTAACATGAACTAGGCTGTAGGTCCAACCCCCAGTACTGTAAAAATAAACAAACACACGTGAAAATATGTAAGTTAACAAACTAAAATTTAACAAGTGAATTTAGTAGTTTTGGTTGCTTAGGTAGAAAAACACTTGGTGTTTATGAAATTGTGTCTGGAATTTGTTCAAAACAATCTGTTGGGGACGAGGAAGCAAATGAGTGACATTTTTGGAATCGGACAGATAGTATTCAAATTTTGCATATGTCTGAAAGTTTCATAATATAATGTGGTTATGTCTACACAACATACTTACTAAATGGAAATGCCATAATCACTTTAGACTCACTTCGTTCTACTCCCTCAAGGTAAGGAAGATAGTCAAATAAAATTCAAATAGAAATGAAGGTAATTATTTGTTTTTTAAAAATTTTATGAAACCATAAGTGGAGCCGGGCGGTGGTGGCACACGCCTTTAATCCCAGCACTCGGGAGGCAGAGCCAGGTGGATCTTTGTGAGTTCGAGGTCAGCCTGGGCTACCAAGTGAGTTCCAGGAAAGGCGCAAAGCTACACAGAGAAATTCTGTCTCGAAAAAACAAAACAAAACAAACAAACAAACAAACAAACAAAACCATAAGTGGGTGTCTTTTGAAGAACTTTTTTTTTCTTTTTTGGTTTTTTTCGAGACAGGGTTCTCTGTGTAGTTTTGGTGCCTGTCCTGGATCTCTCTCTGTAGACCAGGCTGGCCTCGAACTCAGAGAGATCCGCCTGGCTCTGCCTCCCGAGTGCTGGGATTAAAGGCGTGCGCCACCACCGCCCAGTTTGAAGAACTTTTTTAAAACTATTCCAGAGATCTCCGGTTTTTTTTCATACTAGTCAACTTCGGGTCTCTCTCTAGAAATAAACTACAGGTCCCAGGATGCACTGCACGATTAGTCTCCGAACCGGTGGCCCTCGCCTTACTTGAACGGGAATGGTCTCAGTGAGAATCGATGACTGTGGGTCAGAGCAAAGTCTGGAGTCTTGCGTCCACCTGCTGGAGCCTCGCCCGCTGTGCACAGGGGGCCTCGGGACGCCTTTCTGTTCAGGCGTCGCCGCGGGCAGCCCCTCCGGTCCGGGGTCCTCCCCGTGGCAGGAGGGCTCCGGCAGTCCTCCTCCAAGATGGCGGCGCTGTTGGCGGTAAATTCGGGTAAGCGCGGCAGGGCCGTGGGGGACCCACGGGGACCCACGGGGCAGGGCGGGGCCGATCTCGGGGGAGCGCCCGCGCAGTGAGGCCCTTGGGAGTGCGGGCGCGGGTTTGTGCGCGACGCCTGCTTGCTCCGCGTTCTGGCCTGCAGCCCCGCGCCTCCCCAGTTTGAATGGCGCGCGGCGCGGCTGCAGCTCTGCCCTGGAGATGGGTGTTGGGAGTGGAGGCGGAGCGGCGGCGCCCCGAGCCTGCTTCCTCCCGTCCCGTAGCCTTCGTGTGTATGCAGCCCAGATTTCGCCAGGATGATGCGGCTCAAGTCTCGGGCACTGAGGCCGAGCCGAGGCTGGAAGGGAGCTCGTCTCAAAGCACGCTGTGGGCCGGTCACAGGGTGGGGATTGAGATTTTGTAAGATGCGGGGACCTTACGGAAGGTGCCCGGCGAGGGAGTGCCAGGGGTCTGCGGCTGTCGCCCGGCCTGCACCTTCGTAACAGCCGACTCCGATAGTGATGGAGCTATGGAAAGGATGGGGTGGGTCATCTATTGGTGACTCTAACCTCCAGAGATGCTTGAAAAGTGAATGGGTTTTGATTGGTCATAGTTCCTGCAACACATTGCTGGTCATTAGCGAGGAGGACATAGATGTCAAACGTTTTGTACGAGGTGTGGCACCTCCTGAAAACAGATTTAGACACTTGATCCATGAGTCCAGTTAAGAGTCAGTATAGCAAATGTGTACAGACAGTGTTGTTCAGGAGGACTCATGAGTGTTTTGTTTCTAAACTGTTTTGTACTGGTTCTTGCCATGTTAGTAATAGTTTTGGAGATTGTCCAAATTTGAGTTTTGTACATTAAACCATCTCGGAAGTGCTATGGTAAATTGTTCTGTAGAAGTGAAATTTTCTGTTTATTGAGCACCTTCTATGCCTCAGCACTGGAATAAGTGTTAGACTTGCTTTATCTCCTTTAATCCCTTTATACCCCATGGAGTAATGCAATTAAATATCTCAGATTTAATTTTGAAGCAAAGACTTCCAGCAATTTCTCCAAAATTAAAGTTAATGGTTTTAAGCACAACTTAATTTTGTGCCATCATATCATGCCCCCCCTGCCCCCCAGGTAGATAAATAATATACTACTAAAATTTTTAAGAGGCATGGCTTCCATGTTGTAGTTGTGTTACATAGATTTTTTTTTTAGCACATAATATCCCTGCCATTAAGCACAGACCATCGAGGGGAAGAAACAGTTGTTAGTAGCTCCCAGGAGTACACATTGTACAGGAGAGCTTTAATTGGCTGCAAGAAAAGAAAGCATTTAAAAAACCCAGGAGTCAAAGAGAGTTATTTTCTTTTTATGTATCATCTTTGGGAAGAACTTAAGCATCCGTAGATGAATGGATGAAGAGTGAATGGATAAACAACATGCCGTGCACACAGAGGAATATTATTCAGTATTAAAAAGAAGAAAATCTTGTCACATGATACATATATGATCTTTGAGGACATTAAGTGGACTGTGCCACACACACAAACAACAAAACAACTACACTTACCAAGTGTAGCTAAACTTAAAAAAAAAAAAAAAAAGTGGAATTAGAATGGCGTTTGCCAGGGGCTAGAAAAGTGAGATATGGTGGTGATATTTAATGAATATAAAGTTTCAGATTTAAAAAAAAATGTGTGTGTGTGTTGGGGGGGGGCAGTCTTATGATGTAGCCTGGGCTGGCCTGGAATTTAACTGTGTAGCCCAGGATATCCTCAAAGCATGACAACCCTCCCTCAGTCTACCATGTGCTGCGTGGTTACTGGTTACAGGCATGAACTTCCAGGCCTGCTTCAGCATTTCATTTTTGCAAGATTAAAAAAGTACCACTATTTTTCAGCAACTGTGTGAATACACTTAATGCTGCTGTTCACAAGACTAGCTAAGCTGCTATCCTTTGCCATGTTTTTTATTATTTCTGTAGTCACAACAAAAACACCTTAAGTAGTGTGGAAGGAGAAAAGGGTGGTTGATGGCTGTAGAGTTCTTATACCTGTCTTGTGTTTAACTGCATGGCTTACACTGTTGTGACCTGTCATGTCCACCAAGTAGAGACACAAGTTTGCAAATAGCACCAACACTGGTAGGCAACCTCGTCACCCCTGCGGTATTCACAGTGGTGATTATTTCATACCTTTCCCACTTCTCCAACCATTAACCTCCAGTGGACCTAGAAAAAGAAAAAGCCAACAGGCATATTTTCACTCTGATGCCTGAAAATCTGGATACTTGTACACATTGCTTCCTCTGTGACCTTGGCCAAGGTAAATCCCACCCTTTGTGCCCTTCCTCTGTTACTCTTTCTCTGTTTTGTGTTGCTTCCTCTCTCTCCATTTTCTCTAGTACTTGTCTTTGCCTTGATCTCATTTTCAGTTTATTTACCATTCTCTTGCTTCTCTGCATTGTCAAACTTTGTAGGAGATTACCAGTATACACTCACTGGCTCCCTTTCCATACCTTTAATGTTGCAAGCATTCAGTCTGTTCCTGTCCTCCTAAACAGCTCTAGTTAGTGTTCTATGTTATATGGTTCACCAAGTTTAGCAGCTGTTTTATATTATATACACACTCGCATGCGTGCACAAGAGCAGGAGCCTGTGGAGTCCAGGAGAGGTCATTAGAGTCCTTGAAGCTGGAGCTACAGGTGGTTGTGAGCCTGATGTGGATGCTGGAAACCTAACTTGGGCCCTTTGTAAGAGCAGCACTCTTAGCCACTGGCCCATTTCTCCAGCCCCAAGTTTAGCAGACGTTTTAAGTCCTCGTCAGTTGAGCTTTCAGGGTAAAGACCAGAATCCTGAACACCCTGTACAGGGTGGCAGTTGCCTACCTTGTCAGATCCATTTGCTGTACTCTCCCTGTCTTGATCTTTTTAGGTCTTTGATGGGGTAGCCTCCTTTTTTTTTCTTTGCTGTGGAACCCACTCTCTGCCCTCACTTCCTTGAATGCATATCTTACTTATAGATATTTATTTTTTTTCCCCAAGATACTAGCTCAGCCATACTTCTCAAATCCTTCCCTCCCCTGACCTCTCTGGCTAGGTCAAATACCCTTAGTATGAACCCTCTTGCCCTGATTACCTCCTTTCAGACCACATATGCAATTGAGTTATTGAGTTTGTTTTCTTTTTTTTTTGGTTTTTCGAGACAGGGTTTCTCTGTGTAGCTTTGCGCCTTTCCTGGATCTTGCTCTGTAGACCAGGCTGGCCTCGAACTCACAAAGATCCTCCTGGCTCTGCCTCCCGAGTGCTGGGATTAAAGGCGTGTGCCACCACCGCCCGGCTGAGTTTGTTTTCTTATTAAACTGAATTTACCAGTGTCTCAGACAAGTCTCATGCATGGTGAATGAGTAAATGTGATATGCTGGAAATATTCCAAAACATTAAAAGAAATAAATGTATTTCTCAAGGTGAGTAAATTGTATTAAAAATTCACATTTAGAGATTTGGAAAAATGCATTACATTTCATTTGTTACTGGTAAAAGGATAATTACTGAAATTGGGAAACTATAGATAAATCTTGTGTACTTATTATTGTTGATGTGTTGTTCATCATGAACTGAGTAGACCAGTGTGTGTGGTTTTTGTGCATATATTTTTGATCTATTATTGGCTAACTCATTAATAGGAAAAAACAGAACTTTTCTATGTAATTTACTGAGCTTGTACACTAATCGTGTATAATACATAGACAGTTATTAGTTCTTCAGAAATCCTTTTAAAATATTTACTTTTATCAATTATGTGTATGCGTGTGTATGTCTGCACAGGAATGCAGGTGCCCATGGAGACCAGAAGAGAGCATTGCATCCCCTGGAGCTGGAATTAACAGACAGTTGTGTGAGCTGTTTGGACAGGTGCTGGGAGGAACCCACTCCTTAGAAGAGCTTTAAGCACTTAACACTGAGCTGTTTCTCCAGCCCCCTAGTCTATAGCTAGTATTTTAAGGGTAGAGAATTAACTTCTGTGAGAGACAGAGAGACAGACAGAGAATGAGAGTGCGCGCGCGCGCCTGTCTGTCTGTCTGTCTGTCTTACAGTGAGGATTGGGATTGCTGATGTGTTTATGCCTTCATGGCTGTTTCTGAAATCTCTGATAAGGCTGTTTCTGGTTTGCCTAGAACTCTTTTTCCCCAGAACAGGGATAGAACCCAGGGCTTTGAGTTCTACCCTGAATCAGTTTTGAGGCTTTCTCTTTGTATCCTGTGCCTACTCCTACGGGCCTTTCCTAACTATTTTACTGTCCTTACCTTAGTTCATTACCGCCTTACCTACCTATTAACTTGGCTTCCCAACACTTCCTATTCCGGTATCCATACCCTAGAACACCATTGTCCACCCTGCTAGTTTTATGTTTGTGGTTTGTCTTTGTTTGTTTTGTTTTTGGGTCACAAACTACAGGTTAAACAGTTTAAATAGCTGAAGTGTTTGTGGGTTGGTTTTTTTTTTTTTTTTTTTTTTTGGTAGTGGGGGTGTGTAATTGCATGGAGTGTACTAGTTGAGCAACCCTGACTTAGAGTATGGAACTTTTTGAGCCTCATATTGCTGCTCAGGCTTCTTAGTATGTGCTGCAACCCAAAGCTCAATCCTACGCTGTCCTTTACCTTTACAAAGAGAAGGCCAAGGAAATGGTCCTGAGGGAAGTTACCAGGGTCAAGGGACAGGTCATCATTTTGGCAGGCTCAGAAGTGACTTTGCCAGTTTGTCTAGCTGTAACTAGGTCTTGTTAGTTGACTTCTTTAATTAAAATCTGGAAAGCCACACAGGCACACCTGCATGCTAGTGTGTTATTGATGGTAGGAGCAGTGTGTGTGCACGGGCACTTGTGTTACTTTGTGAGCAGGATCTTCACAGTAGAGAGCCACAGGACAGGTTACGGGGGTGTTTTGTTTTGTTTTTGGTTTTTCGAGACAGGGTTTCTCTGTGTGGTTTTGGTGCCTGTCCTGGATCTCGCTCTGTAGACCAGGCTGGCCCTGAACTCACAGAGATCCACCTCACTCTGCCTCCCACGTGCTGGGATTAAATGTGGGCACCACCACCGCCCGGCACAGTTTTTTTTTTTTTTTTTTTTAAATGGGATCTTGATATGTTGTCCAGGCATATCTCACTCAAGGACTCCAGAGATCTGCCTCAGCTGACCGCGTAGTTGATACTTGTTAAAGGTTTGTGCTGCCTCATCTGGCTGGCAAAAAGCTATACTTTTAATCAGAAGATTGGCAAGTAGGGGATTGAAGTAGGAGAAGCGAAGCAGGGAGTTGGATGATCTTTTCTAAGGAAGACTGAGATGCGTTGACTCTCCTTCTCCCACATCCTCATACGAAAGACCTGACACAGTGCGTCTTGGTCCTGGAGATTGAGCCAGGCCTTTTGCACAATGAGTATGTCTTCTACTGCCAAGATATACTTGTGGCCCCAGGCTCTCCTGTTCTTAGGTTCTATTAGTCTCCTAAACTTAATTGTGTTTGTGTGTATGCATTGGGTTGAATTTAGGGTCCCTCACATGCTAAGCATGTGCTCTGCCACTGAGCCTCAGCCTAGTCCCACTTAAAAGTCCTGGCTTGTTTGTCTTATTGCCTGTGGTTCCCCTCGCTGTGAGTTTTGAATAAACAGTCTGGCTGGGTTCAGGCAGGCTTACTTAGATCAGTCCTTACTTCCTCACTTAGTACACTATTTGCCAGATATTTCTGGCATCCCTAATTCATCTTCTAAAACACATCAACTTGCTAAGTATGTAAAGAGGTGGTATAACCCAGTGGTTAGGGAATGGACTGGCCAGGTACAGATCCACTACACTGGTGTGACTGGCTGAGTGTTTTTACTGTCTTGGTCTTTGTATTTGCAAATACAAAGTGCTGAACTCAGGTTTTATAACATACAGTCATGCAGCTGGGTGATGGCAAGTGCATGCCTTTAATCCCAGCACTCAGGAGGCAAAGTCAGGTGGATCTCTATGATTTCGAGGCCAGCCTGGTCTACAGAGCGAATTTGAGGACAGCTAGGGCTGTTACACAGAGAAACCCTGTCTCAAATAAACCAAAAAAAACCCCAAAAAACAAAAAACAAAAAAACCAAAATAAAAAAAAAATCCCACAGTCATGCATGTAAAGCACTCTGGGTTGTGCTTAGGTGCACAGCGAAAGCTCAGTAAGGATTTAAGGATTGTCTACTATGATGATTTCATAAAAGTCTTTAATGTTTCTTTGCTTTTAAAAATAGCCAGTGTCGCCGGGCGGTGGTGGCGCACGCCTTTAATCCCAGCACTCGGGAGGCAGAGCCAGGCGGATCTCTGTGAGTTCGAGGCCAGCCTAGTCTACAGAGTGAGTTCCAGGAAAGGCGCAAAGCTACACAGAGAAACCCTGTCTCGAAAAACCAAAAAAAAAAAAAAAAAAAAAAGAGTTGAGACTCTCTTGGAGAAAAATAGCCAGTGTCCCAGCTAAAACAAAGTACATTTTTCTATTTCCTAAACAAACAGAATGTTTTCACAAAATCTGCTTTTCACCTGGGTGTTAGGGGAGAAGGAAAAACACTTTTATTGAGTGCCTGTGATATGGAGGTATGATGCTGTGTTTTACTTAGTTGTTTCATTTAAAAACTTGTAAACTGCTGAGTGTGGTGCACAGGCCTGTAATTCTAGCATTTAGGAGCATGAGGGGGTTTTCAGACTAGCCTGGGCTTTAGAAACTCTCTGAAGAAACAAAACAAAAAAACCCCAAAGAAGCATGCAAACAAACACACACCAAGAACTGTCAGCTTTAGGAATGGGTAATCCTGTTTTTTGTTTTTTTTTTTTTTTCAATTTTTAATTTAATTGCGTGTGTGTGTGTGTGTGTGTGTGTGTGTGTGTGTGTGTATGTATATCTGAGTGTATGGCTGTGTATCACATGCATGCAGGATCCCTCAGAGGTCAGGATAGGCGTTATGGATGGTTGTGAGCCACCCTGTGGGTGCTGGGAACAGAACTCCAGTCCTTTCTGCAAGAGCATCATGTGATATATATATATATATATATCTATATCTATAGATATAGATATATATATATACCACTGAGCCAGCTCTGTAGTTCATTAGGTTGTCTTTTTTGTTTTTTGAGACAAGGCCTCACTATGTAGTCTTGGCTGGCCTGGAACTAGCTATGTAGATCAAGCTGGCCTTGAATTTATAGAGCTCTGCCTGCCCTTGGTCCCAAGTGCTGGGATTAGTATGTGCACCACTATGCCTAGCTCTCCTGTTTATATAAAAGGAAACTAAAGTAGAAAGGGGAATTGTTGTTTATTTTTGCTCTTTTGGTGGGGGGTGCCACCAGTTCCCAAATAAATCACACACGGAGGCTTATTCTTAGTTATAAATGCCCAGCTAGCTCAGCCAGTAGAGCATGAGACTCTTAATCTCAGAGTTGTGGGTTCGAGCCCCATGTTGGGCACCAAAATGTTATGTTTACTCTTTTTGGGGGGGCCTGCTGACTAGCTCCCAAAAAATTACACACAGAGGTGTATTCTTAGTTATAAATGCCCGGCCTTAGCTTGGCTTTTTTCTAGCCAGCTTTTCTTAAATTATCCCATCTATCTTTGGTCTTGGGAATTTTATCTTTCTCTGTTCCTGTACACCTTTTCTTTCCTTCTTATTCCGTGTTTGGCTGTGTAGTTGGATGGCTGTGTGGCTGGCCCCTGAAGTCCTCCTCCTTCCTCTCTCGTTCCTTTTCCTTCTCTCTTCCCAGATTTATCCTATTAATTCTCTCTGCCTGCCAGCCCCGCCTATCCTTTCTCCTGCCTCACCATTGGCCGCCATTCAGCTCTTTATTAGATCATCAGGCATTTTAGACAGGCAAAGTAACACAGCTTCACAGAGTTAAACAAATACAACATAAACAAAAGTAACACACCTTAAAATAATATTCCCCAACAGGGGATGTTCCTCACTGTAGCTCACAGAAGTTGCAGAGTGGTAAAACCAAGTTCAGCTGACATTCCACTTTAGTTTAGGTTTGTTTAATTTTTTTTTTTAAATCTTGTTAGAAAGCAAGTTTATA
This sequence comes from Peromyscus eremicus, assembly GCF_949786415.1. Taxonomy (NCBI): domain Eukaryota; kingdom Metazoa; phylum Chordata; class Mammalia; order Rodentia; family Cricetidae; genus Peromyscus; species Peromyscus eremicus. The sequence continues at coordinate 46,785,152 of NC_081418.1, forward strand.
TTGTTGCCAAAGAATTCTAATAAACTGTACTGTTATGTTTTTGGCTGGTGTATGTAACATATATAACTTTTTATATTAAGAATGGACATTAATACTTCCTTTGGTAATTGTGCACTAAAAAGTAGATGTGAGTGTGTCTGACATGTAGATGACGTGTATTGTTCATGCTGGTTTTATTTTTTCTTTAAGCTGCCAGTCTTTGGGGACCTTATAAAGACATTTGGCACACAGTCGGAAATGCTCTTTGGAGAAGACAACCTGAAGCTGTCCACCTTCTTGACATGATTTTGAAGAAACACAAACCTGACTTCATCTCACTCTTCAAAAACCCAGTAGGATATTTTCTTCTTTGCTTCTTAGATGTACTTTTTTTTTTTTTAGATCTGAGAGTAGTGATCTTTTTAGTCACATTTATCTACCTGCCTCTGCCTCCCAAGTGCTGGAATTAAAGGCACCTCTGCCACTGCCACCATCACCCGGCTTCAATCACGGAGTCTTTGGGGGAGCTAATGAGGAAGCTTAGTGCTGGAGCCTTTGCCTAGCCTGTGTCCGTTTGTGGATTACATCCCTGCCACCACACACACCACACACACACACACACACACACACACACACACACACACACACACAAAGACTTTAAGGAAATAAAATCATAGGTTAGTAATCTATGATTTGCTCTACAAGATAATACTATTACTCATTACTTAATACAGTTCTATGTCCATTTGAATTACTGGTATGTAACTGGAAAAGTCACTTAGACATGTGGAAAACAGAATAGTATTGTTTGTGTTTTCTCTGGGTTTTATAGCTTAGTAGAAAGTTTCGAGAAGGTAGTACTGGATTAAAAAGTAGAAGGTGGTGCTGGGCGGTGGTGGCGCACGCCTTTAATCCCAGCACTCGGGAGGCAGAGCCAGGCGGATCTCTGTGAGTTCGAGGCCAGCCTGGACTACCAAGTGAGTCCCAGGAAAGGCGCAAAGCTACACAGAGAAACCCTGTCTCAAAAAAACCAAAAAAAAAAAAAAAAAAAAAAAAAAAGTAGAAGGTGGTGCTAAGTGTTGCCTCATATCCTCCGGTTCTAGATTACCGGATAAGAAACACCTTAGTTTGTCATGCTAGCTTTGTTGGTTTTGTTTTCAGCCAGCTGGCCTTGACTCTGCTTGCCTGGCCTCTAGGTGTTAGGATCAGAGGCATGTGCTGCTGTGGCAAGCCAGCTATATGAATAGACTTCTGCTAGAAGCACTTGGAGGACCTTGCCGCCAGTATACTAATTTCATTACTTGATTATAATTTTGTCATTCTAGCCAAAAAATGTTCAACAGCATGAGAAGGTTCAGAAAGCCAGTACAGAGGGCGTTGCCATCCAGGGGCAACAAGGAACCAGACTGCTCCCCGAGCAGCTCATTAAAGAAGCTTTTATCATCAGTGACCTTTTTGATATTGGGGAGTTGTCAGCTGTGGAGCTTCTCCTTGCTGGTAAGTTGACAGTTGGCTGAAATTCTGGTCCGTAGTACTGAATCATGAAGGCGGTATGCACCTCAACTTAGTATTTTTACTGCTTGGGTAACAAATGGGTTTAAAATGTTTGTTTGTTTATTTTATGCATGTGTGTGTGCCTCAGTGTATGTATGTGTACCGTACTCCTTCAGGAGCTATGGGAGGTCAGAAGAGGGATTTAGATTCCTGGAAGTACAGTTACATGTGGTTGTGAACCACTTTGTGGGTGCTGAGAAGTGCTCTTAACTGCTGAGCCATCTGTCTAGCCCCCTAACAGATTGTTTTTAGAGATATCATTTGTTTGACAGAATGATTCAAGATACTCAGGTTGTGTTGGATTAAAGGGCAAGCTTAGTGATCCCAGTCGTTGCTGAGCTGCCTTAAGGTAGGTCTCAGCGCAGTAATTTAGTAGCACAGGTTAAGTTGCATCCCTAGAATTGCATGGCCCAAGGCAAGCCCTATCGTGCCATGAGTAGGAGGGCAAGGTTTACTTTGGAGTGTCTTCTGGAGGGGGCTATTTAGATGATGAATGACTAGGTGAAAAATTAGATAATTTTAATAACAATATTATGAAGGAAGTAAACTGGGCATTGGGGCATAGAGACATCAGGGCTGATTAAGATAGTTCTGATTATTGGGTTTAGTCAAGTTCTCTCCAAGGTGAGGACCCGAGACTTGCATCTTGTGTAGATGCCAGGCACCCAGACTTCTTGAGGAAGGCTGGTAGAGGCACAGATAGTGTGCGCTTCAAGTCTGAGTAAATGCCTGGTGAATAGGGGAGAGTGGAGGAAAGTGCAGATGTTTAGATTTTCTTCTCATTGAAGTAGTAAGGTACTACTGGAGGATTAGCATATGTAACTCCAAATAAAACTTAATTTGTGGCTACAGTGTAAAGATCAGTATTTCCATAAAACTTGCAGTTCATTAATGATCACAAGGAGCCATGTAAAGAAAATACAGACATCTTAGTTGAACAGTAGTTTAGTTTGTTTAACTATATCACGTGACTACTAAAATCCTTTCTGACTGAAGATGAGGAAGGTAGTTTTCTTTGTGTGAGGGGATGTTGACTTGACACACTTGAGTTTTAAATTTATTTCAGAACTTTGAGCTTTTTCCTGGCAGTGCTGGAGATAGAACCGGGGCCTTGGCCTGGCAGGCAGGCACTACCCACTTAGCCACGTTCCCAGCCCTCCCAGAAGGCTGATTTAACACACATGCCCTTTGTCCACCATAGTCCAGACACTGTGGGAAGACTTCTGTAAAATGAAGACAGAGAAGTGTGAAGGAGCACAGTATCATGGTTTAGGAAAGATGTAGGAAGGTTTTGTCAGGAGCCAGTGCAGATCAGATGAGTAACATTTTCAAGAGTTCTTATGAGTGAAGACAAGTGAGCACAGCCAGGAAGTCAGAGGACATTGAGTTTGGAAAGTGATGAGTTCTTATTCCTATTGCTGGGGTTCGTCCTCGCATATGGTGGGTGGCCCTGTGAGTCTACCACGCCAGGAGTGATTCGGGGAGCCGAGACCTCAGGGTCCCTTCACTCTGAGACTCTGCTTATTTGAGTACATTTTGGCTTAAGGATTTGTGTCTCATTTCAAACACCTTTGAGCTTATTACTAAACCATCAATTTCTTTCTAGGAGAGCATCAGCAGCCACATTTCCCTGGCCTCACCAGGGGATTGGTAGCTGTCCTTTTGTACTGGGATGGAAAGCGGTGCATTGCAAATTCTCTCAAAACCTTGATACAGTCTAGACGAGGGAAGACGTGGACATTAGAACTCAGGTCTGTTTACCTTTTGGGACTCAAGGGGTTAATGTAAAATTACTTGAATTTGAATTTTGGAAAAAACAATTTCCCCTTAGTGTATACAGTTTCAGTAAACTGTGATCTCAGGTCAGTAATATACTGCACCACTCTTCCCAGAGTGACAAGTTAGTTTAAACCTGCTTTGTTTGCAAGGAAAAAGTCACTTAGAGGCTTATTTAACTCCATGACTGAGAACAGGTAAAAAGAACAAAACTATAATTCATCCTGGTTGTTTGTAGTAATAGGCTGCTGTCAAAACAGTGTTTTTGTTCATATATTGTTTATTTCTTTTCATTACAGTCCAGAGCTGGTTTCCATGACAACACGCTTTACAGATGAACTGATGGAGCAAGGATTGACTTACAAAGTCCTTACTTTGGTGTCACAGATTGATGTGAATAATGAGTTTGAGAAACTACAGAGAGAGAGAGGTTTAGGCAGTGAGAAACACCGTAAAGAGGCAAGTGTTTCTATAGAATGAATTCATGGGAGTCTTTGTTACATCTGGAACAGAAGTCCTGACAGTTGGAATATTCATTTCACTTAGGCATTTCATCATCATCATCACTGTTAGCTTTTTTATGATTCATCTCTTTTATTTTGTGTGTATTGATCATTTGCATATGTGTCTGTGAGGGTGCCAGATCCCCTAGAACTGAAGTTACAGATAATTATGAGCCTCCATGTGGGTACTGGGAATTGAACCTGGGTCCTCTGGAACAGTTGCCAGTGCTCTCAACCACTGAACCATCTCTCCAGGCCCCCCCCCCCCATATTTATTTATTTGTGCATGCGTATGTGCATACTTGCGTGTATGTCTCTCTCTGTGTGTTTAGCCTGCATGTATATCTGTGCACCATGTGTATGTAGTACCTGCAGAGATCACAAAGAGCAGAGGATGCCCTGGAACTGTAGTTACAGAAAGTTGTAAGCCTCTATGTGGGTGCTGAGAATCAAACCCTTTGGAAAAGCAACCAGTGTTCTTAACCACTGAGCCATCTCTCCAGCCCCATAAAACAGAGATTTTTGTTTTGTCTTTGTTTTTTCGAAATAGCGTTTCTCTGTGTAGTTCTGGCTGTCCTGGAACTCACTCTATAGACCAGGCTGGCCTTGAACTCAGAGATCTACCTGCCTCTGCCTCCCAAGTGCTGGGATTAAAGGCATGCGTCACCATTGCCTGCCCGCCCCCACGAGCTTTTTTTTTTTTTTTTTCATTTGAGACAGGGTCTCACAATGTAGTATTTGACTGGTCTGGAACTTGCTATGTAGACCAGGATAGCTTCCAACTCAGAGATCCACCTGCCTATGGGATTGAAGGCGTGAACAACCACCCCCATGGAAACTCTGCGTTTTAAATGTAGAGACCACACTGCTCATGGAATTGGTTTGCAGTTGTACCTGTTGCTATGCCACTGTTTATGCCTCGTCCAGTTCTTTCTGAAATGAATTGTTCAAAGAATTGGTCACCATGATTTTTAAGGAATTGAAAGGAGAGGACTAAACCCTAGATTTCGTTCAGAATGCCAGCAATTTTAAGATCACTCAGACTCAAATTAGCTTATTTTGTTAACCTTTATGGAAGATAGTCTACATTTTGTAATAGCAGACTTTGCTAAAGTTCATATCACAGTCATGTTTTTACTTGTAGGTTTCTGATCTCATCAAGGAGTGCAGGCAGTCTCTGGCAGAAAGCCTTTTTGCCTGGGCTTGCCAGTCACCATTAGGCAAAGATGACACCCTCCTCCTCATTGGACATTTGGAAAGAGTGACAGTTGAGGCTAACGGCTCCCTGGATGCAGTGAATCTGGCTCTCCTTATGGCTCTTCTCTACTGTTTTGATACCAGCTTTATAGAACAAAGCACAGAGGAACGAGATGGTATTGCTCTTTATATTTATACCTTTTAATATTGTTTTTTTCCTAGACTCCCTGTGGTTCAGGGTGCATGTGTGTGTGTCAGAAGACAACTTTCAGGAGTTAGTTGTCTTCTTCCACCACATGAGTTCAGGAGGTAAACTTAGGCTGCCAGGTTTGGCAGGAGCAGGGTCACCCTCTTAGCTATCTTGCCAGTCTGGCTTTGAACTCTTGATCTTCCTGCTCTAGCCTTCTGAGTGCTGGAATTATAGGCATGTGCTGCCACACCCAGAAATTAGATTTTAAGTGGGTAAGAGAACATTCAAAAAGCACTATTTTAACTTCCAGAATATAAATTAGCCTCTTTGTTTCTGTCTGTGCAATTCAGGCATGTTTGGAATATTTTAAATGTATGATGCACATGTAAGGCTAAGGTCAGAACTCAGTTTTAGAGGGAGTGCTTGGCATGAGGCGCTGAGGTTGCCAACCCTAATAGCAACAACAGCAAAAAAGCCCTGGTAGTAGTTGTTCCTGTGCCTTTTTTTTTTTGTGGCACAGTCTTTCTGTAGTCTTGACTGTCCTGGAACTCTTATGTAGACCAGCCTGGCCTTGAGCTCACAGAGATCCACCTGCTTCTGCCTCCTGAGTGCTGGGATTAAAGGTTTAGGTGTGTGCCATCACGCTTGGCTTTGTTCTTATGAAATTTGTTTCTTTTGAGATTTGAAATGGCTGTCTTACATGATAGTTAATAATGTGTTCATGAGTACACATGCCTAACTTCACTGTTTTGTTCCGTATTTACATTTTAAAAACTCTTGTGAAAACACAGAATCTTTATTTTGTCTTTGACATAGTTTTTTTTAAAGTAGATAATTCATTTTATCTTTAGAGAGCATTTATTTATATTTTAGAATTCTTATATACAGAAAAAAGTGAGTGCCTCTTTTTTCTAAGTTCTGCTATGTTTATGAAAATGAAAGTTGTTAACTTAAAATTTAGGGTTATCTTTCCTTTTTAGTTTTTGTGTGTATCATACTTAACAGTAATATGGATTTTGTTATATCAAATTATAATGTTAATTAGTCATAATTCCTTTTGAAATGCTGAGTGTTTTTGACTTTTAGCTATTCCTATGTATCAGAAGCGAGAACTTATTTCTGTTCCTTTCTGGTGAAGTGGTCTATTTTTGTGTTTTCAGATATGATTCATCAGCTTCCACTGTTGACAGAGAGACAGTACATTGCAACAATTCACTCTCGTCTCCAGGACTCGCAGCCTTGGAAGCTTCCTGGGCTACAGGCCACTGTTAGACTTGCCTGGGCACTGGCATTGAGGGGAATATCCCAGCTACCTGATGTAACAGGTAAATTGTGGGTGATCTTGTTATGAGAAAGGATGTATCAGCAGCTAATGAAAGTTTGAGATAACTGACTTGTGCTACCACACCCAGCAACATTTTTATTTTCTTCCTTTAAAATGTTTTTAGATTCATTTTATGTGTATGAATGTTTTACCTGCATATATGTCTGTATACCACGTGTGTGCCTTATGTTCCCTGAGACCCAAGAATCTCATGGACTTAGGAATGGTTTCTAGCTATCTTGTGGATGCTGGGAATGGAGTCTCAGTTTTCTGGAAGAGCAGCCAGTGCTCTTAACCACTGAGCCATCTCTCCAGTCTCAAGTGCATTTATTTTCAAGTATCAGATTTTAAATCAGGGAGAGAATATGTGTAAATATGAGCATGAGAAAATACAAGTTCTGTTTGATAAAAATTTGTAAGCCAGGAACAGTGAGTGGTGTGTGCTGCACCCTTTAGTCCCAGAACTCAGAAGGCAGAGGCAGGCAGATCTCTGTGAGTTCAAGGCCAGCCTGGTCTACAGAGTGAGTTCCAGGACAACCAGGACTACACAGACTGTCCCAAAAGCAACAAAAACCCCTCAAAACCTTGTAAATAATCCTGAGACACACCACTTTTGCTGTCTCAGAGAAGAACTTTATAAGTTATTTCCCTTTCTTGGATCTAGTGACAGAGTTCTTTAACCTTCAGAGTAAGAGTTAAAAGTTTAAAATTCCAACAGGCTGAGTCATACCTTTTTTTTGTTTGTTTGTTTGTTTGTTTCTCTAGACAGGGTTTCTCTGTGTGGTTTTGGAGCCTGTCCTGGAACTGGATCTGTAGACCAGGCTGGCCTTGAACTCACAGAGATCCGCCTGCCTCTGCCTCCTGAGTGCTGGGATTAAAGGCGTGCTCCACCACCACCGATGAGTCACACCGATTTTCTTTCTTTTTTGGGGTGTGAATGATTGAACTTAGTACCTTCTGCATGTGTGCTAGGTGAGGGTTCTGCCATCAAGCTACATTCCTAGTTTTTTTTAGACAGGGTCTCATGTATCCCAGGCTGGCCCCAACCTGTATGTAGCTGAGGGTGCACTTGAGTTATGATCCTCCTGGCTCCACCTCCGAAGTGCTGGATTATTAAATGTGCACCACCACAACAAACCACTTATTATTATTCTAAAAATCTTTTTTCATTTTCATTCTTGATTTTGTTCACAAGCTTTTTCCACATTGTATCAACCTGAAAATTTAATTTTTTGAATTCAATGTATTGGAAAGGATGTACTCTTTCAGTAGTTTTTTTTTTTTTTTTTTGGAGTTTGTGAGTCCATTATAATTATATATAACCCCATTTTGTGCATAGCACCTGTTAGGAGACTGGAAAAATGTCTGGAATATGAGCCACGAGCATTCTGTCATGAGATAGAACTTGAGTTAAAGACTTTCTCAGTTTACTTTTTAATGTTCTAAATCTTTCTAGCCCTAGCGGAGTTCACGGAAGCAGATGAAGCAATTGCCGAACTCGCCATTGCTGATGGCGTCTTCCTGTTTCTCACCGAGTCTGTCGTGCTGTCCGAAAACTTCTGTCAGGAAGAATTTTACATTCGCAGAACCCATAATCTCATTACAGACTTCCTTGCATTTATGCCAATGAAAGTAAGTATAACAGTGTAGAATGAGATTCTAAGATGGTTGAAAACTGTTTTAACTAGCTTCATGTTCGGGAGCTAATAAAGTCAGTACAGACTAAGATCTGACAGTGATGTATTACAAGTACAGTTTGGAAGGTAAAGTGAAATAATATAAATAATAATAGTAATATAACTGGAAAGATGTCTTCCTGAAGAAACACTAGACACCGAGAACGCTTTTTCAGAAAGTAGTGGGTTAACGAAAATCCCTCTGTGGGTAGGTGATTACTGTTAATTTCCTGGTACCCTGGGCAGCAGGTACCCTAGTGCTGAGGGTATCTTGTTAATACTCTTGGCTCTCTATGCCATGTGTTCCATGTCTTCAGAATCAGCCAGCTTTGACATGAAATATTGAGGCTTAAAAGAAATTGTGTCTGAGCCAGGCGTGGTGGTGCATTTAATCCCAGCACTCAGGAGGCAGAGATGTGGATTTCTTTTGAGTTCGAGGCCAGCCTGGTCTACAGAATGAGTTCCAGGACAACCAGGGCAGTTACACAGAGAAACCCTGTCCCTTGCCTTGGAAAGCCAAAGAAAAAAGTGTCTGTACTGAAACTATATAGGACCCCCCCCCCATTATTTCCTAAACAATATAGAATAACAACTATTTGTATTGTTTACATTAGGTATTGTAAGTCATCTAGAGATGGCTTAAAGAATAGATGGGAAGATGTTTGTAGGATGTATTCAACTACCTTGTTATTTTGTATAAGGGACATGAGTATCCATAGATTTCTTGGTATCCTCAGATGGTAGTGAAACCAATCCTTCATGGATTTCAAGGGACTACTGTATTTTTATACCTGATTTGGAAGAGGCGTGGTGGAAAGTCTCCTTTTATAGATAATTGTTTAGACTTTTTTTTATTCATGGTATGCAGATGAACCTCAGCATGCTTGTATGGTGACATATGGATTAGGAGATGAACATAGCCAGGTGGGGTGGCTGGGTTTGTAATCTCAGCACCTGTTCATTGTGTTTCTCCTGTGGTCCAGGTACTGTGTTGGGTGAGGAGCAAATAGATAGAGCTGGTCCAGCACAGTGCTGGATCATGTATACAAGGCTCTGATCGCCCCTAAACCCCTCTTCTCAAAAGAGAAAACAACAAAGAAAGAAATACTAAGAAGCCAAATGACTAAGATGCTGTCTTCCTCATAGCAAAGACTTTATAATCCTGCTGGAAAGATTCATCGTATATAAAGAAAAATGTAGATTGCACTAGCCCCTCCTTGCAGATACAGGCAGTAAGTGACAGTAGGTTTCTTTAGGTGAAGGTAACTCAGTGAAGGACTAGACTAGTCAGAGTGAACAGGTAAGCTGAGACTCAGGAACTCTAAAGACGTAAAGGTGAGAAGACAGAGTTTTGGAGTGGGAAGAAGCCTGCCAGTGCTTTCATTTTGTATCTGGGGAAAGGAACCCTTAGAAAGGTTAAGGTTTAAAGTAATTCTAATTAATAACCTACATGAGTATTTGATTATGGGGAGATAATGACTGTCTGAAAAGATGAAAGTTAGGGAATTATGATAGAAGAGTCAGAAATGTCTTGGGCAAGGGAAACAATGAGTTTAATCACACAATTCTTGGATACTAGAATGTACTTAATAGATATAGGATGATTTCAGGTTTTTTTTTAATGAGCTTTAATAATTTGTATCTGCCACTGAATATATCCATTTTGTTCAAATTGCTATATTAGCTGGTGTACATTATGTTATTCCTAAAGTTCCTGTTTTAGACTCTGTAGTCATGATGCCTCTGTATTTATCTTCTCCCCTTCACAAATTAATTTATTTTTATGTATATGAGTGTTTGCTTGCATGTATGTCTGTGTACCATGTACATGCAGTACCTAGGGAGGCCAGAAGAGGGTGTTTGATCCCCTGGGATTAGAGTTATGACAGTTGTGAGCCCCTGTTGTGGGTACTGGGAACATAACTGATCTCTGGAAGAGGGTCTTAACTGCTGAGTTATCTCTTCAACGTCTCTCCTCTCATTCATAATGTAGTTGAAGGTTTATCAGTCTCATCTTTCCTTCGGATCCAGTTTTGGCTTTATTGATTTTTTTTTTTTTTTGCCTTAGATTTTGTTTAACTGTTAACTGAGTTTTTGTGTTTTTGTTTTTGTTTTTTGAGATAGGGTTTCTTTGTGCAGCCTTGGGTGTCGTGGAACTTATTTTGTAGACCAGGCTGGCCTCGAACTCACAGAGATCCACCTGCTTCTGCCTCCTGAGTGCGGAGATTAAAGGCGTAACATGTTCTTAGTAGTTCCAGGGATGTGAAGTTTCATGCAGTATTTAGGAAAATCCCTAAGTAGAGATAGCCTGTCCCAAATGTTAGTAATGTCTCGATTGAGAAACACTAATCTCCACTTCTGTGAAGTGGAAAATTCTATCATTACTTTTTTTTTTTTTAATTTTATACTTTATTTATTGTGTGTGTATATGTATATGGGCATGAGCATGTCACAGTGGGCAGGATGGAAATCAGGACAGCCTGTAGAAGTTGGTTCTTTCCACCTCTTGTGGTTGGCAGGCTTGGCGCAGGTGTCTTTACCCATTGAACCATCTCCCTGGCTCCCTGTGATTCTTTTTTTTTTTTTTTTTTTTTTTTTTGGTTTTTCGAGACAGGGTTTCTCTGTGTAGCTTTGCGCCTTTCCTGGAACTCACTTGGTAGCCCAGGCTGGCCTCAAACTCACAGAGATCCGCCTGGCTCTGCCTCCCGAGTGCTGGGATTAAAGGCGTGCGCCACCACCGCCCGGCCAAGCTCCCTGTGATTCTTAAGATATTATAATCTTAGTATTTTAATGAAATTCTTAGTGTATTTTTCATGTTGCTAAAATATACCTGTGTTTAAGTGATATTTTCTTATGTCTTGTTACTCTTAGTTACCTAATTTCTTGATTTTGTTATTAACCAATGCATGAGATACTTGCATTAAGCCTTGTCTAATACATACAAAGGTGAAGCAGCTGAAGAATCGGGCAGATGAAGATGCTCGGATGATTCATATGAGTATCCAGATGGGTAACGAGCCCCCCATTTCACTTAGAAGGGACCTGGAACACTTAATGCTCCTGGTAAGCCATTCTGTTGGAGAGACTTGAGATTTTCTTTTTTTTTAATCTCTTTTCTGTTCCATTGTTTTTTTTTCTTGAAACTTGGAAAATTTTAGTGAAAGAATTCAACAGTAATATACTTTTTTATTTCTGTAATTTATTTGTTATAAACGTTTCTCCATAGTTTTTGCTTATTCTCTGCAGATTGGTGAACTCTATAAAAAGAACCCTTTTCATTTGGAGCTTGCTCTAGAATACTGGTGTCCCTCAGAGCCCCTGCAGACTCCCACAATCATGGGCTCTTACCTGGGAGTGGCTCACCAGCGACCCCCTCAGCGCCAGGTGAGTTTCACAGCTTTTTATTTTTATTCTCTGATTGGGTCATTGAACAGTTTTGAACACAAGCACTAAGTTATTTAGAAACCAGCACTTTCCTTCTTTTATTTGAGAAAATTTGAATCCATTTAAGTTGGGCTCATCTTGAATTTTCTATCATCAGCCCTTCATTTTGTACTAGACATGTGACAAATGGTTAGCGGCAGGAAAGCTCCTAGTCTCATTATATATCGCTGTCCTCTATAGGTGTGACAATAACCAGTATACATCATTCTGATGAGGTGTAAGCAGTATAGAAGAAGACTTAGAGGTCATAATTGATGACATCGCACCTGGGAGTCTTCATATATGTAGACAAGCACCGGTTTCTGTCCTACATTCTCTATAATATAATATACACAAATAAAAGGATTGTCATGCCAGAATTCATCAGTTGGGGATTTCGCTCTCAGAAGCTTGCATGCTATATATTCATTATCCCCTCCCTGGAGTCTAGAATGAGTGCTTCCTTTTTCTTTATATTTCTTACATTTATTGTTTTGGCTTTTTCTCCATGTTGAAAAAGGTATTCTATAGAAGGAAATATGAAAGCTTTTCAAAGGTTTCCAGTGCCCTAATTTCACATTTCAGTTTGACATATTGCCATATTTGCTTCATCTACAACTATGCTTTTATCTCGATGGATGTTTTAAAGCAAACAGTTTTTAGTAAGACATGGTTAAGTATTTTTCTCAGAAATAAGGATATTTTTCCTGCAGTATTATAAAACTATTTTATACCTAGCAGTTCACAATAATTTCCAGATATCTGAAACTGTAGTTAGTTTTTAGTTTTACACAGTGAAAACATGAGTAGTTGGGGCTGGAGCGGTGGCTCAGCAGGTCAGAACAGAGCACCAGAGTTCAGTTCCTAGCACCTATGTCAGATGGATCACAACTGCAGGTGCAGAGATCTGATGCCTCTTCTGGCCACTGGGCATCTGTACGTACATACAGACACAGACACACGTGTGTACAAAACCAAAAGTAAACTTTAAAAATGATTAGTAGTCTTATATGTTGTGACATTGAGGTGGAAATTGGACATTGGAAGAAAATGTGCTGAATGTTTAGAATGATGTTCTATAATTGTCTTACATCACTAATAACAAGCTTAACAGTTTTCATAAATAAAATAGCACTTACTTTTTATTTTTTATGGCAATGAATTAAATCATAGTACTGAATTTGTTTTAATTTTTATTAGCTAGTTCATATTGCCTTAAAGTTAAGATACATTTCCTATAAACTTTTTTTTCTTAATTTCAGGTTGTCTTGTCAAAGTTTGTTAGACAAATGGGTGACCTGTTGCCTCCAACTATTTATATTCCTTATTTAAAAATGCTCCAGGGCTTGGCCAACGGGCCTCAGTGTGCTCACTACTGTTTTAGCCTGCTCAAAGTCAATGGTAGTAGTCACGGTAAGGGCAGTCTGCATGTCAAATTTGTTTTTACACTATTGTTCATGTACCACTGTAGATTCTACTGTAGGTATAAATTGCATTTATAAGAACTGAGGGAAAGAGTTACACTGGTGATTTTTATGTGTGGTAATGCTTTGATTATAGTCTCAGAGATTGGGGGATTTTTGCCATTTATCTTGTTAAATATAGTCTGCAGCAATATATGTAGTTTTTCAAGAACACATCTGATACATAAGAACAAGTATATATCCTTGCAGTGGAGGTTTGGTTTCTTTTTTGCTTTACTTTGTTTTGAGATGAGGTCTCACTCCATAACCTAAGCTGTCTTAGAACTCACTCTAAAGCCCAGGATGGACCTAAACCTGTCGCCACCCTCCTGCCTCAGCCTCCAGAGTACTAGAGTGCTAGGTGTAAGCCGTCATGCATAGCTAAATTTTATTCTGTAATTTGTCTTCATAAATACTTGTTTTCTTGTTACTAATTTTCCAACTCAGATCTGGTTAAGCCAGATATATTGGTGAAAGGGAAAAGAAACTAAATGTCTGCTGTGTTGGCTGCATATTTTTATTTTCACTTTTGTATGTGAAGAATATGAGGTTTGGAGAAGTTAAGTTTTAATATACTCATGGTGACAGGTTAGGGCCACGATTAAAATAGATCTGCCTGGCTCCCAAACCAGCATATTGGCTACTCTGTCAGGGCCCGCTTGTCTTATTTGTGGTGCTCTACCCCACAATGCTTGATATGTAAAGGAATATTATAATTTATAGATCTACGCTAGAGCTATCGTTTTGTGAGAATTCAAGCTCAGCCCTTGTGAATTATTTGGTGGGAAAAAGTAGCCATTTTGTTACATGACAACTTCTGGGTAGGAAGCAGGTAAATGGCATGCAAAGTCACTTTCTATGGGCACCACCCCGTCCTCAGGTCTAAGCAAGAATGAATCCAGAGGGAATCTGACCCCTTTCAGCATACTTCTGACCTGGGCAAAACAGCACTGCTCCTTCAGGACAGACTGACTGTCTGCTATGACAAAGGCAAACTAATGTCATTAGACATTAAATTATGCTTAGACTCCAGCAAGCAGCCAGACCTGTTGTTGCTGTGAGACTGGTCCATGGTCCTAGTGCCTCTCATGTGTGAGGTAGGCGGTGTTCCACCTTTGAGTTCCAATCGGAAGTGTTTGAAAGGAAACTCTTATGTTGCTTTTCCTTTCAGTTGAAAACATCCAGGGAGCGGGTGGCAGTCCTGTGTCCTGGGAGCATTTCTTTCACTCCTTATTGCTTTACCATGAACATCTCCGAAAGGACCTGCCAAGTGCAGATAGTGTCCAGTACCGCCACCTTCCTTCACGTGGCATCACTCAGAAGGAGCAAGATGGACTGATTGCTTTTCTCCAGCTGACGTCTACTATTATCACTTGGGTAGGTGACCCATCCACAGAACGATTTGATCTGTGTGGTAGCATGGTGATGTCTCAAGTGGCCAAGCGTTTTTTTTTAGTGTTAATGTTTGTGAGTGATATATTTAGCACATACATACATCCTTATGCTCTTGTTGTCTAGACTTCAGAGGATATAATTTTTGCTAGTTCTGTTCACTGCACAATCTTAATTTGAAAATTATATCCTAAACACATAAGAAAGTAGTCGAGAGGAAAGAGTCAGTTGGGTGTGCCTTCTTCTGGAACAGTGGTTCTCAAACTGTGGGTTCACGGGGATCACTTAAGACTGTCAGAAAACACAGACATATTTACATTTAACAGTAGCAAAATTGCAGTTGTGAAGTAGCAATAAAAATAATTTTATGATTGGGGGGTCACCACAACATGAAGAGCTGTATTAAAGGGTCCCAGAGATAGGAAGGTTGAGAACCGCTGCTCTAGAAGGTAATTCTGGTAGAGGTTCCGAAGTAGACACACGTGTTGGTGTATATGCGTGCAACATTCTTATCAAATCATTTTAGCTGCTTCTACCAGGTCGGTCTTATTTTCATTATAAACTTTGCACAACTTAGAAATCCTAGTTGATTGCTACAGCAGAATGAACTGCTCAGGTTGACATTTTGTCTGGAATATAGAAATGTTTTTTGTTTTTGATTTTTCTAATCATATTATTATGGTATTAGGCATTAAAATATCAAATTTATTATGTCTTATTGAAATAAAATGAAGTAATCCCTGATAAAATATTTTTCTTTTTTTTTTTCCTCAAAAAGAAAAGATATTGCTGACCTGTTCATGAATTAGATACATTTTAGTGTAATAATACTGTGTTGTTCTAGAAAGGACTTAAAAGTGCCTGATATTTATGTCACCCTAGTAGAAAGACTATTTATCTTTTGTAGTAGTATTTTTTGTTCTTGGATCTGCCAGAGAAATTCTTTGAAATTTATCTTCTATTGAATCTGATTTAATCTACCAATAGACTTCAAGCTAAATGATGGACTCTCTTTGTTTTAGTATGTATTAAATGTATATAGCCGGTATGTATTGCTGATGGAAGCCAGACTTGGTAGTATATTCACATCTGTTCAGGAGGCCACGTCAGGAGGATGGCTTGAGTTAATGGAGTTGGAGACCAGTATTGGCAGCTTAGCGAGAGCCTTTCTTATAAAACAAAACAAAAAAGCCTAGAAAAATAAATAAAATAGCGTTCTTGTTTTGTGTTCAAACCTCAGAGTGAAAATGCTCGCCTGGCGCTTTGTGAGCATCCTCAGTGGACACCTGTCGTGGTGATTCTGGGGCTCCTGCAGTGCAGTATTCCCCCAGTTCTCAAAGCTGAGCTACTGAAGACACTGGCCGCTTTTGGAAAGTCTCCTGAAATTGCTGCTTCACTTTGGCAGTCATTGGAATACACTCAGGTAATGCCATGAACTTTCTTATTTGTATAATTTAGAGAATGATTATGCTGTAGAAGCAAGAGCATTTGTTGAAGCAGAGTATTCCAGGGCATTCTCATATAGGAAGTTAGGATTTGGGAGCCAAGAATAGCGTTAGAAACTGATAGTCTGGGTTGTTTTCTTGGTGGTTCCCAACCTTACTAGGTTATGAAAGCTAGATCTTCAAGTAACTAAAGATCTTACTTACTTCCCAAGATCAGTGAGATACTACTAGTGTGGCAGACTAATGTGCCACGGTTGTTTTTGAGACCAGGTTAATGAATGTAAGCCTTCAGACATCTCTCTACTCATTAAATGCAGGAAATAGGTATTCATGTTTTCCATACTGTTCCTTTTCCCCTGTGCCCTTCCTTCCCAAAACTAGGAGACTGAAGTATTTGAGTAGCTTTCTGTTATCATGGTTTTAGCCGTTAAAGTGCCGTCCAACTGTTTGATAAGTTCTACAGAAATTTTCAGAGCAGCTACATGATATCTCAGGGAATGATTTTCCTTTTTCTAAAAGTCAGCTCTGTTGGAATTATTCCATTAAGTATTGTTTTCTCTGTGTGATTCCCTAAGTAGAAAGAATATGTTTTAGAGCAGTGGTTCTCACCCTTCCCAAGGGTGCCATCCTTTTATACAGTTCCCCATGTGTGGGGACCCCCACCATAACAGTATTTTCGTGGCTACTTCATAACTGCAGTTTTGCTACTGTTATGAGTCATAATGTAAATGTCTGATAATACAAAATATCTAATATATGACCCCTGTGAAAGGGCTGTTTGACCCACAGAGGGGTCATGACCCACAGGTTGAGAACCATGCTTATAGAACTAACTTTAAGGAGATACTTAGGTGGAATATGCATTTGTCTCAGAGGTAGTACATATAAGGGGGCCTGTGATTCTTGTTAATTGTTCACATAAACAGAGGCTTCTAGATTTTTTCCAAATGTGCATCCTGAAGATGAGAATAGCCATTAAAACAGTTAATGGAGTTTATGGTTTTTCTGTGTGCTGGCAGACTGAGACTGTCGTTCCCTCTCGGTTCATAGTAATCCAGTACTTGCAGTGTCCTGCCTCGTCACTGCCGTATGTGACTGGGTGTGTTGTCTCTATTTAGTCTACACAGTAGAGGCCCCTTAACTTTCTTCAGGAGAAGGAAGTATGAAGATGTGTGGTTTATCCTACCACAGGCACTGAAGGGCCGTGGCACACTCAGGAAGAACTAACTTAGCTCAGACTTGCCTATTCTCAAGCTGCTTCTTGGTTACGTATGACTGGTTGTGAGCAGAGAGTGTCTTGAACATGGGTCAGGTTCTACCCTGTAAGTCCTTTTCAAGAGCAAATTCCAGGATATCCGAGAGGAATTTGCTAAGAAAAATAAATGGTATGCTCTCAGAACTTAGCAGTTTTCTGTATGTTACAGTTCTGTCTGCCAGAACTGCTAATGAGAGTTGATCAGGGACTCCTTGGTGACCACTTATGATAGATAGAGTGAGCCTATAAGAGTGGTGGGGGAGATGTGTAACTGTGTCATGCCAGTACTGCTCATTGATGGACAAGGATGCTCCTGATATGCATTTCTTCCTTCCAGATACTGCAGACCGTCAGGGTTCCAAGCCAGAGGCAAGCTATTGGTATTGAGGTAAGGTTTTCTTTTTTAGTTTCAACACTACATTCATTCATTCATTCATACAGTAATGCCAAAATAAAATCGTGAGAAGTTATTGGTAGATTATTCAGTTTCTGTAATTTTTCAGTTTAATATACTTGCTTTTGGAAGGTTCATTAATGCTGAAATGGAGACAAAGTCTTTTTATTATTATTTAATTAATTAATTTATATACTGTATGGTCATGTGTATGCCTAGGCACACATGTGCTTTGGTATGTGCGTGGAGGTCAGAGGACAGCCTTGGGGAGTCAGTTCTCTTCTTCCATATTGTGGGAGTCTGGGGATCACACTCAGGTTGTCGGGCTTGGAGGCAAGCATCTTTATCTGCTTTGCCATCTTGTTAATTATGAAACGAAGCAGTCAGTGAAAGAAACTAGTATGTTGAGAGTTGGAAAAAGGATGTCACATGGCAGCCATCTGAATGGAAAGTCTTGATTGGAATTGTTTTAATTAGGTTAGTTAAGTCAACTTGGAGTGAGAATTAATATTTGTTTGTTTGTTTGAGATGATATCTTGCTTTGTATCTCTGGCTGACCTTGAGCTGCTAATAGTTCCTAAGTGCTGGATAACAGTCATGTGCTGCTACCTCCAGTGGGAGAAATTATCTCTATTCCTTTTCTGTCTTTTTATTTGTTACATCTATTTATTTTGCAGGAAGGTGGCACATGCTGAGGCATGTCAATGGAGGTCATAGGAAAAAAAATTTTTTTTTTAGATTTATTTATTATGCATAGAGTGTTCAGCCTACATGTATACCAGCAGGCCAGAAGAGGGCACCAGATCTCATTATAGGGGGTTATGAGTCACTATGTGGTTGCTGGGAATTGAACTCAGGGCCTCTGGAAGAGCAGCTGGTGCTCTTACCTCTGATCCATCTCTCCAACCCCTAGGGGACATTTTTAGTTGTCAGTTCTCTCTCTTACAGTGTAAATTCTGGGGTCAAATGTACATCCTCAGACTTGGCAGGAGGCACCCTTTCCCACTGAGCCATCTCACCATCCCCTCTCTTTTTCTGTTACTTTTGAGATTAAAATTATATTGTTTCTCTTTTCCTTTCCTCCCTCTAAGCCTCCCATATACTCCTCTTTGTTCTTTTTCAAATTCATGGCCTCTTTTGTTTATTAAGTGCTGTTACATGCATATATGTATATGTATATACATACATATTCCTAATACAGTGTGCTCTGTGTGTATGTCACTTGTGTGTATAACCAGTTGGTGTGCTGTCCTCTTACTTTTAGAAGTGTGTAAAAATCTTTTATATTTCAAAGTTGAGATACTATGTGAAAATTTGAAATTCTTCTGACTCATTAGATTGATGTACTTTGGTGTCTTTTCTGCTAAGTGGGAAGTACTATTTGTTAATTATTTGTGTTGTGATATATCACTGTTAATGAGTTAGTATCAGCAAAATGCTCTTATTTGATAGTCATTAGCCTTGTATTGCTAATTCTCTTTGTTCTTTTCCTTGAAGGTTGAACTCAATGAAATAGAGTCCCGTTGTGAAGAATACCCCTTGACTCGGGCCTTTTGCCAGTTGATCAGTGCCCTGGTGGAGAGCTCGTTCCCTTCCAATCTGGGCGCTGGCCTGCGCCCCCCTGGCTTTGACCCTTACTTGCAGTTCCTCAGGGATTCTGTGTTTCTCCGATTCCGTACGAGAGCTTACCGGAGAGCAGCTGAAAAGGTGATATTCAGAGGAAACGTTTCTCTCCTTTTAACTTGTCAGTTTTTTCAACCAAGGTGTAAGGCTATAAATTCAGTTCAGCTTTTGGAAGTTCATAATATTTATAGTCCTAATTCTGTAGTCCCTACTTGGATTATTCATGTGTCTTACAAATAAATTTGGGCGTTAAAATAGACACAGTTTAATGAACAGTGACAGTTTTCTGATAGTTCACAGTCAGTCCTTAACTGAACACTTTTTTGAGATAAAATCTCACTATGTCTCACTGAGCAGATTTTAACTAACATTGCACTAAAACCTTTCCACCCTTGTTGGAAACACATGGGATGCTTTAGATTAGGAGTTGTATTGCCGGGCCGTGGTGGCGCACGCCTTTAATCCCAGCACTTGGGAGGCAGAGGCAGGCGGATCTCTGTGAGTTCGAGGCCAGCCTGGGCTACAGAGCGAGTTCCAGGACAGGCTCCAAAACTACACAGAGAAACCCTGTCTTGAAACCTCCCCCCCCCCAAAAAAAAAAAATTGTATCAATTCAAGCCTGCTTGTTAGTTCTGTTAGCAATTCTAGGTTGTGAATTATTCACCCCGAGGGAAGCTATGTTATGAACCAGTGGACTTAGCTACCGTGGGTGGACGCTGAGAGCAATGGTGTTTATGCACATCTTGGCTCTGCTCCGTGACACCACCGAGCTCATCGTATATATCGTTTTATGTAATTCTAGTATTACTTCGAGGCAGGTACTATTAATGTTCCAATTTTACAGATGGAGGCTTAGCAAAGTTAAGGAACTTGCCTAAGGTCCAGGACCAGGATTTGAACATAGGACTCTGTCTTCAGATCCAAGCTCATAACCACTAAGCTATGTAAGAGACCCTTCCAGGTTCTTATGTAGTTCACCTTTAGTGTATGATGCTGTTTATTATCTCACAGAATATCCTTGGATATAATTTATAGGAATGTTTCTGCTGTACTAGTTTGTTGTTTTCTTAGCCTGCTGGATGTTTTGTTATGTTAATAATTATAGAATGAACTTAGTTCATGCTAATATTGAACAATTCAGAACATAAGAAATTTTATCACCCCAGCCCTGTTACCAAAAGAAAAATAGTAATTTCTAGTCTTTTTTTCATTTAAATAGCACTAGAAAGAATACCTTACATTACTTTGTATTGTTTGCATGGAGATTACAAGTAATTATGAAGATTCACTTAAAAAATGGCCTTAGATGGCTTCATAGTATCCATTCCTTGTATCTATACCTGGCATAGTCTGATTCTTTGCATTTTCATCATTAGGGGTCATATGGTGATCTAATATTTAGTCACAGAAACAGAGTTCTCTTTGCTTTATAATTTATTTTTTAGTGATGATAAATACAAGGGGATACATTTTATTTCATCTCTAGGTCTGCCTTGTTAACATAAGTCTTCTGATCCGATGAACTATTAATAGTAGCCATGCTTCACTAAACATATTTCAATGAGCAATGCATGTGTGATCATTGCAGTCTTTTCAACAAAATCTTTTTGCACCTGTTTTAAATGTCTTATTTGTCTTGTCTTGATGAGGTCATTACGACCTCAGTGTTTGCAGTACTAGTCAGCCACGTTCTTTGCAGATAATTTTTGCCCATATGAAGCTACACCTCAAACATTGCTGCTTTCTTTGCTGCCACCTAGTTTATTTTCCCTGAAAAATTGTTGTCAGGTTTTAGAATGTTTTTTCCTTGAAGCTTTCTTTAGTTTAACTTGGGTAACTATATCTTAAGACAGTGGGATCTCGTGACAACAGTGCTTTGGGTTGAGATTAATACTACAGTTAGAGGTAGTCGATTTAACAGTCTTCAAATCTTGAAAATTCAAAAAGGCCACAGCGTAGTCCCGTTCTAAAACTCAGCCCTGATAAAATTATGTAGTTTAATGACTTCAAAATAATCATTAAAAAAAAACAGTATTACTAGACCTCTGTGTTGGGGTGAGGGCATTGGAGGTAGGGCCCCACAGTTGTACTATGGTAGAGCAGTGGCTTTGTATGTGCAGTCTGGGTTTAGTCTCCAGCACCGCAAAAGTAAATTATGTAAAAAAAATACTCTGTGCAATGGATTTTAAAACACAGTTTAAGTTCCACTGGATATAGCTGTACATATGTGTCCTTCCATGTAAAGTATTTTAAGTTTGACTGGTTGTTGGGCAGACTGTCCTGGTCTGAGCATGTTTACTGCTGAGCCATGTGATCTGAGGGATTCAGGCACTGTATTAGCTTTCACATGAGCGTCCTAGAGAAAATGTGAACTCTTTGACCTATAGAGAAATCAGGTATTGTGTAATTGTAAAGTGAACATGGCCAGGTGCTAAATACCTTCAGCTTGTAAGAGAGCTCAGCCTTCGACTGAAGAGACACTTCTTAAGTAATCTTTAACAAACGTTCTGTCTAGAAAAAAGCCAGCCTGTTATCCTTTGACAAATGACAACATGAATTAAGAATGTTTGTATAAATTAATGAAGTACACAAGGGACTTCATCGCTTTTCTGGAGAGCAAAGTGGAGGGAGCGAAAAACTTGACAATTCCCACCTTGGACTATTCATTATTACTGAAATACTTGTTTTTTTCCTGTAGTGGGAAGTTGCTGAGGTTGTCTTGGAAGTGTTTTATAAGCTACTGAGAGATTATGAGCCTCAGCTCGAAGATTTTGTAGATCAGTTTGTGGAGCTACAAGGTAATTGTCTAGAATATTTATGATTTAGTGATTATGCATATAAATGAGAGTTAAAAATTATGATTTAAGTTAGAATTTAACTGTGCTTTACTGTTTTAATTATGTTCTGTTTAAGAGAGAAAATAGGATTTTCCTGAGTAGAAGATTAAGTACTCAGGTTGTAGTTCCGTGGTGATTGATAGTGGGCACTGGTTCCCACGTGCACATTAGTCATTCCTCTGGAACTGCTCCTTCAACAGTTTGTGTCATTGTCGTGACTTGAGGCTTGCCTTCACCCGTGTCAATCCTGTTTAAGTTACAATGTCATACATTTCACAAAAACAGAGGGTCTAACAAAAATGGTGATTGAGGGGCCAGTGAGATAGCCACTAACTGATTCTTTATAGGTAATGGCACCTGCATGGTCTCCGTTCAATCGCTGGACTTTACAGTGGAAGAGAACTGACTCCTGCAAGCTGTGCTCTGAACACACACACACACACACACACACACACACACACACACACACACAAAATAGTTGTAAGCCAGTGCCGATTCACCATCTTTTGGACTGTGTCTATTTAGGAGAAGAAATCATAGCCTATAAGCCGCCTGGCTTCAGTCTGATGTACCATCTTCTGAATGAGTCACCGATGTTGGAACTTGCTCTCAGTTTACTGGAAGAAGGAGTTAAGCAGCTGGATACCTACGCACCTTTCCCTGGTATGTGCCTGTAAGTCTTTGTGACTTCAGAACTGTTGACATCTTTGTCTTTTATACTGTAAGAGTCTTATCTAACAGTGGTATTTTCAGTGAGTTATTATGAGTGAAAATAGACTGAATTACAGAGACTCATTCACTGTGACTGTCTCATTGCAGGGTCTTCTGCAGATAATTAAAATGTTTCTTTCTCTTTCACATCTTTAACATGCTTAACTCTGAATCTGAATCCTGTGATACTTACAGAAACACGTACTATAGTCTGGTTCATAGTGTTTAGTAAATGTTATTTATTATCATTGGCATTACTTACTATTTGTTAAGTGCTTTCTCTGCAGCTGGCTCTCAGAAGCGTAGCATGTGTTTTAATACATTTCATCTGCACAGAAGCCTTATGTGCAGATCTTATTTACGTTTAAGGAAATGATGCACAAAGAGGTTACACTGAGAGCTGGGATTTGATCCTAGGCAGTTAGGCCCCAGAGCCCAGGCTTTATACTGCTGTGCTGTATTGTCTAATGTGGCAGTGGTCTGAAATAGAAAAGTCAGATTCTGAACATAGGTTTGTAACTGTAGAACTCACAGGTAAGAACTGTAGAAGAACTTAGGCCTAACATTTTAAATTTGAAAGGTTGAGATTACAAGTGATCCTTACTATATTTTCTGCTTTATTTTCTTTAAAAATTTTTTTGAAGGGTTATTTTTATTTTCTGTATATGAATATTTTGTCTTGTGCCTGTGGAGGACAGAAGAAGGTATCATATTCCCTGGAATTGGAGTTTCAGTTGGATGTGAGTTACCATTTAGGTGCTGGAATAGAACCCAGGTTCTCTGCAAAAGCCAAGTGCTCTTAACCCCTGAGCCATCTCTTCAGCTTTATTTTTACAGTGGCTATGTCTGGAAGTCGGTTTCTCACTCTCAGCACTATTGACAGTTTAGCTATAGTTCTCTGCTGTGGGTGCTGTTCTGGGTGCTGTGTGCTTCTGTCGACTGGATTCCAGTTAGGACAAACGAGTGTTTATAGGTGTTGTCAAATGTTCACTGGGCACACATCACCCCATTCAGAGAGCCAGTGCTCTAAAACAGTGGTTCTCAACCTGTGGGTCACAGCCCCCCTTGTATCCCATATCAGATATCCTGCATGTCACATGCTTGCACGACAGTTCATAACAGCAGCAAAATTAGTTATGAAGTAGTAATAAAAATAATTTTACGTTTGGGGGTCACCACAACATGAGGAACTGTATTAAAGGGTCGCAGCATTAGGAAGGTTGAGAACACTGCTCTAGCGGATCAAGGAAAAGATAAAAGAGACGCTAATATCTGAGTAGCCTGGGTCGCAGAAATCATTGGTTTTATATGGGTGAAAGCTGTTGTGAAGGTGCTGTTGAACATTTGTAACAACAAGAATTTTTTGAGACTAAAACCTGCCTTTTAGTTTGTTTTGTCCTGAGTGCTGTGTGTTTCTAAGATTCATTTAGTGTAACTTCCTTTGGGTTACAGGAAAGAAACACCTCGAGAAAGCAGTTCAGCATTGTCTAGCACTCCTCAATCTCACTCTGCAGAAGGAGAACCTTTTCATGGACCTTCTGAGAGAGAGTCAGCTGGCTCTCATCGTGTCTCCTTTGGAACAGCTCTTGCAGGGAATTAACCCCAGAACTAAGAAGGCAGACAATGTGGTTAACATCGCCAGGTAAGTTACATCTGTCAGTAGAGCACGAGCAGGACAGCTCTTATTCTCTCTCTTTTTGTTGTATATTTAATACATCGCAGATTATCTGTTTGGGCCTGTTTTAATCTCACCTAGTTTCACTCCTTTGATTTTAATCACTCTGAGCCTTACCATGTCTTTTCTTTTTTCCCTTCCTAACTTACTCTATGTCCTAAAAGTTTTAGGTCCAAAATGAATAGTATTTGTTTTCTGTAGGGAGACAGAGTGTTTTTGGGGGTGGGGAGGGGATAGCGAGCCACCCACAGCCTGTATACGTAGATGGATATATACCCGTGCATTTGCTCACGTTCTGGTGGTTGGTGTTGTATAGCTTGTAGAACTAATCACTTGCCTCAGCTTCATAAGGTGATCTGTGGAAGTGTGCTTCTGTCCACATAGCCTTTTGTGAGGACAGTCTTCTTGCACCCTTACCTTAGTTATGTTTCTCATGGCTGTGATAAAACAGTGTGACCAAAAGCAACTTAAGGAGAAAAGAGTTTTTCATCTTACAGCTCTTAGCTTACTCTCCCATCACTGATGGAAGTCAGGAAGGAACTGAAGGCAGAAATTTGGAGGCAGAACCTTAATCAGAGGCCATGGAAGAGTGCTGCTTACTGGCCTGCTCATCATGGCTTGCTCAGCTTCTTACAGCACCTAGGACCATGAGCCCTGAGGTGGCACTGCCCATAGTGAGCTGGGCCCTCCCACATAAGCCATCAATCAAAAAAAATCACTGGCTTGCCCATGACCTAGTCTGGTGGAGAAATCTTCTCAATTGAGGTTTCCTCTTCCAAAATGATTCTAGCAAATCCTTAATCACCTTGTCAGTACTTGATTTCCTACATATGCAAAGACCTTTTTCCAAACAGTCATTGTGGATTAAAACTTTTACACATGTGTTTTGGAAGGCATGATATATATAGCTTGTAAGAGGTTCTTTGTAGCTAGAAGGGGAACACCTTTCTCTCATTTGTCTGAGAGTGTTATATAGGTAGGTGAACCTTTGGCTTTATGTTTTCTTTCTTTTTTCTTTTAAGAGCTATTTATTTATTTATTTGTTTTTTTTTTCTTTTAGGAGTTATTTATTTATTTGTTTGTTTTGTTTTGTTTTTTGAGTCACGGTTTCTTTGTGTAGCTTTGGAGCCTGTCCTGGAACTTACTCTGTAGACCAGGCTGGCCTCGAATTCACAGAGATCTGCCTGCCTCTGCCTCCCAAGTGCTGGGATTAAAATTGTGTGCCAACTATGCCTAGCTAAGAGTTACTTATTTTTAATTTTTTATGTATTTGTGTGTTCCTAGTTGTCTCTGGGCGTCACATGCATATGTGTGCCTGTGGAGGTCAGAGATGTTGGATCCTCTGGAGCTGGAGTTTGAGATAGTCGTAAGCAGATGTAGGTGCTGAGAGCCAAACCAGGTCCTCTGCAAATGCTCTTAACCATGAGCCATCTTTGAGCCCCTAAATTTTCTTTATTTGGAACAGTGAAAAGCCAAGTTTGATCACATTGTTCTTCAATGTTTTCTTCTGAAGGTATCTCTATCATGGAAACAGTAATCCTGAATTGGCCTTTGAAAGTGCCAAGATCCTTTGCTGTATCTCTTGCAATTCCAACATTCAGATCAAACTGGTTGGCGATTTCACACATGACCAGGTAACTGATTGTGTTGTTGATGCATTCTAGGGCTCATGGTGTCTGGATGGGTTGTGTTTTTGTTTGTGGAATGATCCTCAAAGAGTAAGTGCATTGATAAGGGGTGGATGAAGAACTAGCCGGGAAGTGAGTACTTCCGCAGCAGAGTACCCTCTGCAGTGTGCTCTGTGAGTGTTTACACTCCAGTATGTGACTATGTAGTCTACAAAATGGCTGTGACTGGGCATCTGAAGTGATTGATCTTGCAGCCACATCTGTTTGCTAAGCTGATTACCTTTGTGGTTTTCTGGTGATCCACACGTGTGGTATGTTGGCTATTATAGAATGTATTTAAGGATTTTTTTTCTTCTTCCTGAGACTGTTACTGTGTTGCTCCAGTGATCCTTCTGCCTCCACCTGTGGAGAAGTTGACACTGTGGGCCTGTGTTCTGTACCAGCTCAAATGGGCCTTTTTCTTCTCTTCCTAGTATTTTTGTTTCTCCTCTTCTCATTTGAAACGGTGGTGTGTTGCCTTGGCTGGTTCCGGCTCCACTGAAGAGGTCCCCTGCCTGACCCCAGGGTGGGTCTACTCTCTAGCTCCTCTGCTGTCCTTGGATAGCCACAGCTGCACAACTGGCTCTGTGTCTTCTGTAAACATCTAGTGTCTGTAGGACGCTCTACTTAACTAAAATCTAGGCCTTTACCGGATCCTCCTCAGCAGTGTCTTAAAACAGAGACGTTTTGTCACTTTGGATGAAGTAGGTCTTTATTCTGTTTAAGTTTTTCTTTGTGTTGTCTGTGGGAGAGAGAGGGAGCGAATCTGCACAAGTAGATGCGGAGGTCAGAGGACAACTTGTAGGAGTCAGTTTTCTCCATTACCGTGTAGTTCTGGGGTTTGAATTCGGTTCACTGTGCTCAGCAGCAAGCACCCTCACTCACTTAGCCAGCTCACTGACTCCCAGATCTTCACTGGATTGTAATTCTTATAAGACCTTTCACGTGACTGGGTTCCCTGCCACTGTGTCAGTTGTGAACTCTAGTTGTAACAAATCAACGTGACCTCACATCTTTATGAGTACCCTTGCAATGATGGCACCACCAGGGCTGAGAGCCACTGTAAGATTCGATGTGGCCTCTGGAATCTGGCTTTTCTTTTTTTTGGACCACATTTGGCTATGTGGTCCAGACTGGGTTAGAACCTATGATCTTTTTGTGTCCTCTCCCTCTTACATGCTGGGTTACAGGTACAAGCCACCATGCTGAGCTTTAAATTAAATACAGATTATTATTACTGATTGAAGCATGCTGTTTCCTGCCAGGTTTCTTTTCTGTTTCTCCCCCCTTCCCTTTTCTTTTTCTTTTTTGAGGCAAGGTCTCGTTATGTAACCTTGGTTGGCCTAGAACTCAACTGTGTAGACCAGGTGAGTCTTGAACTTAAAGAGTCCTGTCTACCTCTGCCTCCCAAAACTGGGATTGAAGGTGTGTGCACCACACTTGGTCTGCTTTCTTTCTTCAGAGCAGGCTGACTTCAAACTTAGAATCATCCTGCCTCAGCCTCCTAAGTGCTTGGATTACAGTTGTATGCCACAGTGCCCGCTTTAATTATTTCTGTAATGAACTTATATGTAGCAGTTTAAATAGCTAAATTTTCTTTTAATTAAAAACAACTAAAATCTAGGAGTGAGTGAATGAGAGAGAGATTGAGGGAGAGAGAGAGAGAGAGAGAGAGAGAGAGAGAGAGAGAGAGAGAGAGAGAGATTGATTGTGATTAGAGGTTAAGAGCATTGATTGCTCTTCCAGAAGACCTGGGTTTAAGTCTCAGGACCCACATGGTGGCTCACAGCTGTTTCTATCTCCAGTTCCAGGGGATCTGGCGACTCTTCTGGGTTCCTTGGACACCAGGCATGCACTTGATGCACAGATATACATATAGGCAAAATACCCACACACATAAAATTCAAAACAAAACAAGCCTAAAATCTACACACTGGGGCAGATTTGCCCTTGTTTTCACAGGTGAATGTCTGTAAATGCTCTATGTTTATCATTGGTTGTCTGATATGTAGAGTTTCTGTTAATTTGTCATTTTTCTGTCTATGACTTCAGAGTGTGAGCCAGAAGCTGATGGCTGGATTTGTAGAGTGCTTGGATAGTGAAGACACAGAAGAATTTGTACGTGTAGAAGAGGGTATGGCTCTGATTAACACGTGTGCTTTTATTTTATGTATGTCCGTAGTATAAAGAGAAAAACCTTGAAGCACTTAATTGTCTGGTGCTAATGTAAGAGAAATTGGGAATTTGCTAGAACAAATAAAGAGTTTTGAGATGGTTTGAATCAAAGCAGTTTAGTAGTCAGTCAAGAATTAAGTAGATGTGGGGTTCCAGTACATGCTGCTTGAAAGTTTGGTGTGCTTGTCTTACACTGATTTGTGATTTTGTCCTGTACTCTCTGTATTCAGGCTCAGAAGTTGAAAAGAAGTTAGCTGCAATCCGCCACGAAACGAGAATCCACATCTTGAATCTTCTCATCACATCTCTAGAACGCAATCCACCCAATCTTGCTCTCTACCTATTGGGCTTTGAATTGAAGAAACCCATCAGTACCACGAATCTACAAGACCCAGGTATAGCTGTACTATACACACGGGCATCTATTGCTTACGTGTTTGTTGATGTAAGTGGTCATTTATTAAATACTGGGCTCACAGAGCAATTCACTTAGGAAGTAAGTGACATGTGAAGGGTATTGTGGGTCAGACTTTAGGATCAAAGCTGTCTAAATAGATTTAGAGGATTGAGATTTGTAATTTCCTGTGTCAGTATTTTCTGTAGCATGCTCACAGTTGAGCATGTGTTATATCTAAAATTAGACTTTGATAAAGGGAGTCTTGGGTTTGTGATGCAGAAACCCTGAGAAAATTTGGATTTCCTTTTGGTTCTGTGTAGGAGTGTTAGGCTGCCCTCGGACCTGCCTGCATGCCATCCTCAACATCCTGGAGAAAGGGACAGAAGGGAGAACTGGCCCTGTGGCTGTGCAGGAGTATCCTCAGCTGGCTGAGCTGTGCTACCAGGTACGTAGTAGATTGCACCTTGAGGAACTGAGCAGAGACTTGAGCAGCTGAGTTCCTAGATGGAAGAGTGGTGATTAGGATAGAAATGAGTTCACTTAGCAGTTTTTCCAGTCTTTCTTTAAGGATAAAATCCATGAGGCGTAAACAATCCTGTAGATCTGAGGATCCTGACAGTGTGAGAAATGAAGACTATTAGGTGTGTGGATGGATTGTTATCAGTGGTGCAGTATTTCAAGTGGCTCTTTGGGGGTCTGGAGTGGGCTTGGGTCAGAAGATCCCCGGTTGCCATCTGTGTCCCCTGGCAGGCTGAGCTAGCTGGGGCATGCTGTATGCCCTCTGGTGTTGCATTTTCCATCCGTGAAATGGATTGCTGAGGTTCAGAGTCAAGTACAAGCAGCATCTTTGAAGAGGCATGTAAAGAAGGAAGTCCTGCAACTGTGGAGATGGCAGGATCTGATTAGAGTTTAGATTGGCTTGAGAACTTAAGCGTTCTGAGAACTAGATTTTATAATTCATGACTAATTCCTCAACTTAGGACACTATGATTCACATTTCATGGCTTAAAAAGCAGGATTATTCTCTCAGTGTAATGGAGACATTTCTGTTATTCTCATGTTATCTTTGTGATTTTTCAGTATTCACTTTTGTTCTCTGGTTTTTCCAAACATTCATGCTTCTTTGAATCTGAATGAAATCTTCCTTACTGAGAGATCCGAGGTAATTGGAGCTCATTGTTACAGGATCTGATAGATATACAGAAGCAGCTGAGAAGCTTTATCGTCTAGGCCAGGTTAGGTGAGGGTGAATGAAGCCAGGTTGGAGACAGAAGAGAAGGTGAGGGTCTCTCTGATCATTTAGCTGATTAGTATTTTGAGCTGATTGGATGCCAAAGCTGTCTGAAGATGGGTGTCAGTCTGCAGCAGAAATACTTGCTTTGGATTTTGTGGTCTCTCTTTATGTGCGCTTATTGTTTAGTTGAATTCAGCACACAGATGTTTCTGTGTTCCTTTAAACCCTTCTATACAAATGTCTGTGGTCCCTTTCCTCCCTCTCTGGATACATTTTCTGTGCTGTCAGAGTAATTTATGTTTACATTTTCCTCCTCTGTTCTGTGATCATGTATAGTTACTTTTTGTTGCTTTGTATTTTTCTTAAGAATATATTTCTAGGGCCAGCAAGATAGCTCAGCTGGTAAAAGTGCTTCCAAGAGACCTGCTGACCGAGTTTAGTCTCTGGAGCCCATGGTGGAAGAAGGGGATGAACTGTTCAAAGATGTCCTCTGACCTCTACTTGGCACACGTGCCCCCCACACAAAATTAACAAGTAGACCACAAAAATAAATAAGACTTTATTTCTAGGCAAGGATTTACAGTTATTTCTCACTCATAGTGACGTATTTTATAAGGTTACTGAATACTGAACTGATAAGTCCTGGACTGTTGGCTACTACAGTTAGATTCCTTCAATTCCCTGATGCCGACATTCTTGATAACTGGTGAACCTATAACCTTATTTTCTGTGCATTTCTGTTAAAAGGATCTTTAACAGAATAGTATGTATTGATGCTCCACTAATGTGTTTTTAGTTCAGGGACAGTGGCACTTAATCAGGGTTGTATGGAGTTTACGAACAAATAATTTCTCGGAAGGGCAATTTACCTCACAGCTTTCTTAGGTTTTAGAACTAAATAATACATCAGAACTATGCTTGGTTTTGTTTATTTGCTCTGTTTTGTGTTGTCTATTTGTGTGTGTGCATGAGTGTGAGTGCACACATGCTACCACACTAGGGTGGAGGTCAGAGGTCATGTGGAAGTCGGTTCTTCTTTCACCATGTTGAGTCCTGGTGATGAGCTCAGGCTGGCAGGCTTGTAACAGATGCCTTTACCCGTTGAACTGTCCCTCAGCCATTGATCCTGACTTCAGCAAAAGTAAAAGAACCAAACTGATATAAGTATGACACCAGCTGGACCATGAAAAGGACCTTTATGTGCAGTGTGAGAGTTGGAAGACAAAGACAGCGAGTGGACAAGTCAGGCAGCTGCAGCTCTCCACTACTGCAGAAGAATCTGAGCATTGATTTAAGGGTTATGGTCAGTTTTAGCATATAGGCAAGATGGCACCTATGGAATTTGTAGAGTATTGCTTATGTAACCCCAAATGGATGAATAATTGTATAGTTAGATTTTTAATTCAAATAATCATAACAAGTATCATAAGTATTAATGCACTGAGTGAAGCTTAAAGAGCCTGGTACATAGAAAGTGATTAGCAAGTACTTTAAAAATGGATGACTCATGAATGACAGTTACTGCTGCTGCTTTGCAAATACTGAAATTTACATTTTGCAGTTAGAAATTCCTCTGATTCCAGAGAGATGGCTCAGTGGTTAAGAGCACTGATTGCTCTTGCAGAGGACCTAGGTTTGATTCCCAGCACCCACATGGCAGCTCACAACTGTCTGTAAGTTCAGTTCCATGGGATCTGACACCCTCACACAGACATACATGCAAGCAAAACACCCAATGCACATAAAACAAGAATAAATAAATCATTTTTAAAAATTTAACAAGAAAAAAAAGGAACTCCTTTGACTTACAAGATGTATGACACCTGCTTTGCTGCCTCATTTTTTATTCTTTTTTTTTCTTTTAATCGAAACAGGATTTGCCCTTGGCTGTACTGGGAACTTATTTTGTAGACCAGGCTGGCCTCAAACTCAGAGATTTGCCCGCCTCTGCCTTCCCAGTGCCGGGGTTAAAGACATGTGCCACCACCACCTGGCTTTATGTATTTTTAAGAGACGTATTTTGTCTCTTGCTTTGTCAGCCAGCCTAGTCTTAGACTGGTAGGCTCAAGCTATCTGTCATCTCCAGCTTTCCAAGGAGCTGTGACTGGGTACTTGGCCACTGGGTACTTGGGTACTAGGCTTAATTATTGTCTATTATTGAAAACAGATGGACTCTTGATTTATTATGAGTGGTTTTCATTTTTATGCCATTTTGTCTATTTATATACTTATGATAATCATGTCCATAATGGAGATCTTTGTATGTTTACCAGATCTTAGTTTTTCTTAGATTGATATAAATGCTCCTTCCTCACATTTACTGTTTCGTTAAAGTTGTATTTAGAGCTTGTATTTGTAACATAGTGAAGTTTGCAAATCTTTGTAGTTTTCTTAGTAGTGTTGTTTCGATTCTTCTAAGTTTTACTATTTTTTTGAAGTTGAGATAAAATGATTAATGATTTTTAAAGGGGTGACTACTAGGTAATACTACTACTAATTAAAATAGTAAAGCTTAATTAATTTTGTGTATGTATTAATAAATATGTTCAGGGTGATTGCAAGATTTAGTGCTGTCATTATAAAACTTGTTTATTTTTATTTTGAATGCAGGACCTTGCTATGTAGCCTAGGCTGGCCTTGAACTAATTATTACCCTGCTTTAGTCTCTTTGGTTCTGAGATTACAGGCCATGTCTGGCAATGTCAGTACTCAGAGCTGTGTATCAATATGTTTTCTTGAGCTAGCACACCAAGGACCTGGATTTAGAAATCTAAGCTTGTGGGACTGGAGAGATGGCTCAGCAGTCATGAGTATTGGCTGTTCCTCCAGAGGTTCTGAGTTTAATTCCCAGCAACCACATGGTAGCTCATAACCATCTATAATGGGATCCTGTGCCCTCTTCTGGCATGCAGGTGTACATACGGATAGAGCACTCAAACATAAAATACATAAATAAGTTTTTTTTAAATATAAGTGCATATTTATTTTATACATGTGATTTTCCATTTGCTTGGGTTATTGGTGCATCTTAATATTTTACACTCATATTTTGTTATCTTTAAACCAGTACTGATTTAGAGGTTTTCTTTTATTTCATTAGGTGATATATCAGTTATGTGCGTGCTCGGACACGTCTGGTCCTACTATGAGGTACTTGCGGACGAGCCAGGACTTCCTGTTCTCCCAGCTGCAGCATCTTCCTTTCTCCAACAAAGGTAGGACACTGTATCGCTGCTTTATTACCGTCAGATGAGGACTCTGCCCTGAAAGGAAGGCTTGCTGTCAGAGGTGGTTCAGAATTTGAATGTTTGATTGATTGGTTGATAAGGTTTTTTTCTGGACCTGGGCTTGGAATTTGAAGTACTCTTCCTCAGCTGGGATTATAGGTGTATACCACCACACCCCACTCCAACCCCTTTTGATTTTGGAGTATTTCTTACATATGAGGTGTCTTGGGGACTGTTCCCACTTCTAAACACGAAGTTCATGTGTGTATGTAAACCTTACAGGAATAGCCTGAAGTTAATTTTACCCCATATTTTTAGTGTGCCTTCATTTTTGTCTGCAACCTGTGATGTGAGGTCAGATGTGGGATTTTACACTTGTGGTAGGTATGTGGGCACTTAGGAATCTTGGGGTTTAGAACATTTGTTGGGTTTTGTGTTTTCAGCTTAGAATTGGTCAGAATGTGTAACTAATATATATAGTTGTTGCTTGGTTTTGTATACACACACTTTAGAGCAGCAGGTATTGTGGCCTCTCATATGTTTCTTTGTTGCTATTACTTGGGTACTTTTATAATTTCTGCTTGAGAAGCTTCCTGTTTTCACTTATAGTGCAAAATTACACAAGTATAATCTGAGTGGGGAATTTGGCTCTTACTAACAAAACTTAAAGGTTGTGTTGGAGGGATAAGAAGATCACTGAAATGAGATATTTCATTCTGTGGGTGTGGGTGTGGGTGGGTGTTATATGTGAGTGGGTGTGCCCATGTGGAGGTCAGAGAACAGCTTTGGTTCTCTCCTTCCACTTTGACGTGAGTTCTAGGAATTGAACTCAGGTCATCAGGCTTGTGTGGCAAGTGCTTTTACCTGCTGAGACATCTCGCCTGCTTGTGAATGAAAATTTCTTAGAAGAATTTCTGATTTACATTTATGTCTTATATATATTTGAAACTGGTCAAATTATCTTGAAATAAAACTTTGAAAAGTAATTTTAGGTGAAATTATAAATCTAGCTTATTGACATGACTAAGAACTGTTCTAGCCTAATTTAAGCTTTATCAAGATTGTTTTCCTTTTTAAAATAAAAAAAACCCCATATATTAAAAAAAAGTTTGTGTTATCCCTGAATGTGTATCTGTGTATCTGTGTACCATATGTGTGCTTTCTCCCTCCCTCCCTCCCTCCCTCCCTTTCTTCCGTGTGTGTGTGTGTGTGTGTGTGTGTGTGTGTGTGTGTGTGTGTGTGTGTGTGTGTAGACAGGGTTTCTTTGTGTAGCCTTGGCTGTCCTAGAACTTGCTCTGTAAATCAGGCTGACCTCGAACTGAGAGATTCACCTGCCTCCGCCTCCTGAGTGCTAGGATTAAAGGTGTGTGCTACCACTACCTGGCTCTTTTTCTTTTGATTAACTAAGTTACAGACTTTTTTCTACATTTGTTTTTGTTAATCTCTTACACATATAGTAGAACTTACTTTTTTTAAATTTTATTTTACAATACAATTCAGTTCTACATATCAGCCACGGATTCCCTTGTTCTCCCCTCTCCCGCCCCCCTCCCCTTTTCCCCAGCCCACCCCCCATGAACTTACTATTTTTTATTACATTTTGCACAACAGCATGCTTGTAGAGGTTGAAAGACAACTTTCAGGAGTTAGTTCTCTTTTACCGTGTGGGGCCCAGGGATCAGTCTCGGAGTCAGGCCTGGTGCAGGTACCCTTATCTGCTGAGCCATGTTACAGCCAAACCAAGGGTGTCTTGAATTTGTGAGAACAGACTATTCTCCACTGCTTCAACCTCCTGAGTAACTGGACCCAGAGGCCTGCACTGCCACACAGGCCTGAAGCTTACCTTATGTCATCATAGTTTTGAAATCCAGGTCCACATATTCTGTTAATACATTTCTATTACTGGTAATTCAGCATTCTAATTTACTTTTTAGAAAACTGTAAGATCCTTGGGAATTATCTAATTGATAAAACAGTCTTCTATATTTTCATAATTTTCTCATTTTTAGTTATGAGATTTTGTTTATATAGAAACTAAAATTTTATACATGAGTAATCATACATTCTTTTATACAAAAGAATCGTCACTGTCTGGCCTTATGATACATGTGTTGTAAAGATTGACTTAGCTTGGTCTGTGTCTTAGTTACAGCTTCTGCTGTGATACACCAGGACCAAAAGCAACTTGGGGAGGAAAGGGTTTATTTTATCTTACAGGGTCAGGTCACACTGTATCACTGAGAGAAGTCAGGGCAGAAACTCAAGCTAGGAGTTTGGAGGCAGGGACTGAAGCAGAAACCTTGAGGAGTGTTGCTTACTGGTTTGCTCAGCCTACTTTCTTCCACTATCCAGACCAGGAGCCCAGGGTGGCCTCACCTACAATGGGCCAGGCCCTCCCACATCAGTCTCTAATAAGAAGGTGCCTCACAGGCTTGCCTACAGCCGGATCTTATGGAGACACTTTCTCAGTTGTGGTTCCTTCTGGGATAACTCTAACCTGTGTCAGGGTGGCACAAAGGCCAACCAGGACAGACTGACATTTGTTAATATTACTTGTTTACCTTGTCATCATTTAGGACTTCAAAGCATAGGACCCACCAAGCCTAAAAATAACATTAGCCAGTGTTCCCAGCATTGGGACTCTGAGGCAGGTGGACTGTGCTTGAGACTTGTCTTGGTTATTTTGCAAGACTATCTCAAAATAATACTGACTTTGAAATCTTCTTTTTAAAATTCTATCTAAGTGTGTTTACCTTTGTGTTTACATGCACCGTGTGCCTGCAGGGACCCAGGGAGGCAGCAGAGAAAAGTATTAGCTCCCCTGGAACTTGAGTTCCAGCAGTTGTGAGCTGCTATGTGGGTGCTGGGGATTAAACCAGGGTCCTCTGCTAGAGTAGGAAGCGCCCTTAACTGTGGAGCCAGCTCTCCAGCCCCTTTAAATTTCTTTTTTTTTTTTTTTTTTTTTTTTGGTTTTTCGAGACAGGGTTTCTTTGTGTAGCTTTGCGCCTTTCCTGGTAAATTTCTTTTATATATGGAATTAATATATATGGAATTATATGTGAAGTCAAGAGCTCTACCACCTGTCTTATCATGTATCATAAAATGATGTAGTATGGGTTTAAATGTGTGTTTTATGGAGTGAAAATTATGATTTTAAAAAATGGATTGTTATATACTTGAAAATTACTTTCAAAAACAAAATATAAAGAGGCATTACTGTTAAATTATAGCAGACTTACAGGATCTTTGTGAGATTACTCTGGTAATGAAGCTTTTTTTTGAGACAGTGTCTCACGATGTATCCCTGGCTGGCCTGGAACTTGGTATGTAGATCTGGCTGGCCTGAAATTCACAGAGATCCTCTGTCTCCTGAGTGCTGGGATTAAAGGCATATACTATATCCAGCACTAATAAAAAATTATTAGTTTTCTTCATCTTTCATGGACATAGAATAACTTCTTTTTCCTTTGTATCTATTTTTCTTTCATAATTTTATGTTCTGATCATGATGTTACTAAGATTCAGAAATTTTTGTTTCATAGGGAAGTATCTAGTTAGATTTGTGGAATTTTCTGATCTTGTGTTACAACTATGGGAAATGAAATGTATTTGTTTAAATTTTAGAGTATGAAATCTCTATGCTGAATCAAATGTCATGGCTTATGAAGACTGCCTCAATAGAACTAAGAGTAACTTCTCTTAATCGCCAGCGGTCACATACGCAGAGGCTTCTTCACCTCCTATTAGATGACATGCCAGTGAAGCCTTACTCAGGTGAGCGTTGACCCTTGGTGTGCTGTGTGTTGACCACTTTTGATGAGTACACATCTTACACTTAGGATGTGACTTTAGACAAAACTGGTTCTTCCTAGTTTTTATTCTTAAAACACAAAATTAAAAATTGTCCTTTGGCCGGGTGGTGGTGGCAAATACCTTTAATTCCAACACTTGGGAGGCAGAGGCAGGTGGATCTCTCTGAGTTTGAGGCCAGACTGCTCTATACAGTGAGTTCCAGGGCAGGCAGGCTATATAGAGAGACCCTGTTTCAAAAAGAAAACAAACAAACAACAACAAACAAAAATTGTCCTCTGATGTCATTTTATTTTCCTCTTAATAGAGCTGCAATAGTCATATTTTATACAAAATAGTGGTTTGTCTCACTGAGCCAGTGTGACCTGAGCTATTTTAATATGTATTATACATGCAAATGAAGCATGAGCTTCTTTTTAATCACTTCCTTAGTATGATGAGCTCTTGCTAGTTTTGAAATTCTAATTATCTTCTTCAGAGTTATGAATGAGTCCCATAGGGATGAAAAGAGTTAGATGAACATTGCTAGTAAGTCCTCATAATCTTTGCATCTTAATTATCCATTTATAAAAGGCTCTTTGACCCATAAATAAAATACATTATGTTTGCCATTTCCAAGTAAATGTAATGTCGAAGGGTGTTTTTCCTTTGCTGACCTGTTGTTACTGGTGCTCCAACAGATGGTGAAGGAGGAATAGAAGATGAAACTAGGTCTGTCTCTGGATTCCTTCATTTTGACACTGCCACAAAAGGTGAAGCCCTGGGATTGTATGTTACAGATGTACTGTACTGCTTAAAACGCAGGATTGCTTACATGTATCTGTAGACTCTGGACCTACGTCGAGAAGCTGTGTAAAGGGTTTACAGAACAGGGAAAATGTCTAAGTGAGTGGCCATGCCAGAAACAAGTCAGATTTCGATCTCAGCAAGGTCTTTGGTTTCAGAGAATAAGAGCATGTTCAAAATGAGCTATGTATGGTGCTTTGTCCTCCTCTCTAGTGCCTCAGGTATACTTTATTTACTTCTTGTTTCTAGTACGTCGAAAAATTCTAAGTATTCTTGATTCGATTGACTTCAGTCAGGAGATTCCCGAGCCTTTGCAGCTGGATTTTTTTGACCGTGCTCAGATTGAGCAAGTCATTGCCAACTGTGAGCACAAGAATTTACGGGGGCAGACAATCTGCAATGTCAAGGTGAGGGTTCCTTTAAAGAGCCTGTAGCAGCTGTGGTTCAAACAGTGAGCTGTTGGGAAAGTGTAACCGTGTGTGCGTGCGTGCGTGCGTGCGTGCGTGCGTGCGTATGTACTTCTATGTTACTGAGTTCTGCTATTAGCTTATTGGCCTATTTTGTCAACAGTGATGAAATAAAACTCAACAAATACCTCTACTTTCTGTAAGAGCTTCTCCATCAACTTTCCTTTAGGTATTTTTCCACCCAGCTAAGACTACAGAGTGGTTTTCACTGTTTAGTTCTCTACCAGGTGAATGGTAACATCCTCAGCAAAATGAAAAAGATATTGAGGCACCCAGCATTAAATTATTGCCCGAGTCCCTTTGGTACTACTCCCTGGAAGGAGGGGGATGACTAACTAATATTTGTGTGTGCGCATTGGACCGTGCGATTGTTACACTGTGTGCGGAGATACCTGGATCTTTTCCAGTTAGGGTGGTTTATGGTAATTGCTACATACTATCCTACTGACCTCTGATGATACTGTTTTTCTCTTTTTCACTAATTACTTAGCTTCTTCATAGGGTTCTTGTAGCTGAAGTCAACGCTCTTCAGGGTATGGCAGCCATAGGACAGAGGCCTCTGCTGATGGAGGTAAGCTCTGTTATTTTGACACTTTAGCTATTTGTACTACTTAAGGTTTTGCTTAAGTAAGTTTTATGAATAAAGATAGTATTAAAAATAGAAAATTGTCTTTTATGGGGATGGTGCTTAGAGGCACTCAGAATGGTCCAGCGTTTGACATACCATCATAGGCTTTCCTACAATACAGCCTATAACAGAACTAGGCTGTCTCGAACCCCTGGCAACGCGATTGTTTACCTTTATACCAAGAAGGTTGGGAAAGCACCTAAATCCACATGCGGTGTGTGCCCAGGCACACTTTGAGGAGTTCATGCTGTGAGACTAAAAGTCCTTATGAGATTGTCTAAGACAAAGAAGCATGTCAGCAGGGCCTACAGTGGGTCCGTGTGTGCCAAGTGTGTCCGTGACAGGATCAAGCGGGCTTTCCTTACTGAGGAGCAGAAAATTGTTGTGAAAGTGTTGAGGGCACAAGCACAGAGTCAGAAAGTGAAAGAAATATGCAGCTTTTTAAATAATAAAGGTCAAGGCTTGGTCTGTGAAAACAAAAAAATAGGAAATTGTTTAAAACAGGTACTGTTTCCCTGAGTGTTAACCGGTCTCATATGTATTGCTCTAGGAAATCAGCACTATTCTTCAGTACGTTGTAGCAAGAAACAAGTTGCTGCAGTGTCTTTACGCAAAGCGGCATGCGCTGGAGTCCTGGAGGCAGCTGGTAGAGATAATCCTGACAGCCTGTCCTCAGGAGCTCATTCAGGCAGAAGATCGGCAGCTGATTATTCGTGACATCTTACAAGATATCCATGATAAGGTGATTTACTTCCTGAGTTACTTTCTATAACTAGAGACTTACTTGTATGAGTGTATAGTATAGGTATATGCATTTGCCTTTAAGCAAATACATTTTTTCTGTTTTTAGATTAGAAGCAAAATAGAGTTTATAATATTGATGTGAAAACTTTCCTTGAGAAAGGTAAATTGTGTACAGTAGGAGCTTTGAGCTAGAGTATATCAGAATCGTCTAGCAAGCTTTATAAAAAGAGCCATTGGCAGATCCCACCCCAGAACTACTGAGTATGATCCTAGTGGTGAAGGCCATGTATGTGTATTTCAAAGCAAAAAACATCTGCATGGAATTCTGATAAGAATTAGTTACATACACTTATTTAATAGTTTTCTTTTGAATAGTTCTTACATTTTTGTTTTGTTTTGTTTTTTGTTTGTTTTTGAGACAGGGTTTCATGGTGTAGCTCTGGCTGTCCTGGAACTTGCTTTGTAGACCAGGCTGGCTTCAAACTCCCAGAGATCTGCCTACCTCTGCCTCCCGAGTGCTAGGATTAAAGGCATGCGCTATCACCGCCCGGCTTAATACATTCTTTTTTTTTGGTTTTTCGAGACAGGGTTTCTCTGTGTAGCTTTGAGCCTTTCCTGGAACTCACTTGGTAGCCCAGGCTGGCCTCGAACTCACAGAGATCTGCCTGGCTCTGCCTCCCGAGTGCTGGGATTAAAGGCGTGCGCCACCACCGCCCAGCCGCTTAATACATTCTTAAGGTACTTGAAAAGCCTAGTGTGTCTGAGATGTGTTAGCAGTTGGATGAGAGCTGGACCTCACTCTGGTCCCCTTTGTACTTTCAGGTACTGGATGACGAAGCAGCACAGGAGTTAATGCCAGTGGTTGCCGGCGCTGTGTTCACCCTGACCGCTCACCTAAGCCAGGCTGTGCGCACAGAACAGAAGCAGCCGCTGGTCTCAGGACATGGCGAGGCCCATTATGCTTTCATGCTTGATAGTTCTTTCACCTCACCTCCTGCAACAGAGAGCCGGCCAGTGGGTTTTGCTTCTATTGGAGATTCTTCACTTCACATCATCTTGAAGAAACTGCTAGACTTTATTTTGAAGACAGGTTTTCCATCTACATTTTCTATACGTTATGACTTTGTTCTAACTTTGATTGAGAAAGAAATTCTCATTTGACTGCGTGTTTTTGTCTTCCTAGGTGGTGGTTTCCAGCGTGTAAGAACTCACCTGTACGGCTCTCTGCTTTATTACTTACAGATTGCCCAGAGACCAGATGAGCCGGACACATTAGAAACTGGTAAAGTTAGATGGTTTCTAATCTAGCCTTTCCTAGTTTACCTAAGTCACTTCTCTGTCTTTTGACTCCACACAATACAGTTAGTAAGTCTTGACATGACCATTAGATTACTGTAAAGCTGGGGGTGCATGTTTAGTTTTTAAGAGCCTCAGGTAATGTGTACTTTTTATGCTTGAACTGCAACGTACTGTTTGCAGAGTTGGACAATGTCTCTTTTCCCCTTAGTTCCACAGTACATACTTACTGGAGTCTTATA
The DNA here is from genome assembly GCF_949786415.1 of Peromyscus eremicus. NCBI lineage: Eukaryota > Metazoa > Chordata > Mammalia > Rodentia > Cricetidae > Peromyscus > Peromyscus eremicus. The sequence goes on from NC_081418.1 coordinate 46,826,242, forward strand.
AAATGGCTGTTATTCTACAGTAAGGATGTGACTTTTAAACAGTTTCCTTATTCATAGGCTTAAAAATTCTAATACTTTACTATCACAAAAATACTGTCTCAAAATTATATGTCTCTACTTTTCAAGAGGAAGATTTGTGGTAGAATTCCCATATGAAGCAGTACGCAGTTTTATTTTAATAGATTTTTTTTTAAATGGCCATCTAAAAATGCTCTTATCTAGTGCAAATGCTCATCTGTAGTATATGTCTTTTATACTAGCATGAAGGTTGTTTTAGATAAATTCAGGGTAGGATTTCTTCATTTAAAGCGGTGGTTCCCAACTTCCTAATGCTGCCACCCTTTAATACAGCTTGGTTGTTATGTTGTGGTGACCCCCAACCATAAAATTATTTTTGTTATGAAACTGTAATTTTGCTACTCTTATGAATTGTAATATAAATTTTTTTTGGAGTTAGGTTTGCCAAAGGGGTTGTGTCTCACAGGCTGAAGGAAGGCAGGGCCAGAGAGATGGCTCAGCAATTTAGAACACTTGCTGCTCTTAATTGTATGGGAGTTCAGATCCTAGTGCCCTTGGGTGACTTGAAACCCAGAACTCCAGCTCTGGGGGAATCCAAGTTTTTCATGGCCTTTATGGGCACCTGCACACATATGTACATAGATAAAAATAAATCTAAAAGAGAGACATATTTAAAATACTGAGCTAGGCGTAGTGGCACGTCTGAAATCCTGCTCTGAGGGAGTAAACATGAAATTACTTTAAAACAAAAATGACTGTTTTGTTGGGTGTATTTATGAAGCATTTAGAAGACTCCCCCCCTCTTTTTTTTTTTTTTTTTTTGGAGACAGGATTTCTCTGTGTAGCCCTGGCTGGCCACTTGCTCTGTAGACCAGGCTAGCCTCGAGATTCGGCTGCCTCTGCCTCCTGAGTGCTGGGATTAAAGGCATGCACCACCACTGCCCATCAACTAACTTTCTTTGAGGAAGATTTTTTATCTATGTTGTATCTAATCCTTCTTAGCCAAGTTGTATGTTTAAATTGCCTTTATAACAGATGTTTTTCATTGCTGATTTTGTTTCAGTTAAAACACTATTTGCTTTTTATTTTTAGTAATAAGTATTTCAACTAAAATAAGAGTTTGTCAGTGGCACTATCTGATAATGGACTTTGTATTCTTCCTTGTGAGTGTTTGCGTTTTGAGCATGGTTTCTCTCATACTCCTTGTGGTGGCTGTCATTCATGCATGGTACCTTAGAAGATAAACACCTACTTTGTGTGTGTGCGTGCACGCATGCACGCATCCATGCGAGGTATGGCTCAGGCCAGAAGAATATATCAGATAGAAGATGTCCTTGGAAGTGGAGTTACATGTGGTTGTGAGCTACTGTGTGGTTGCTGGGAATCAACAAAGGTCCTTCCACTGAGCCATCTGTACAGCTCCTGTGTACAGGTATTTTTAAGGTCAAAAAAAAGAAATAGTTTAAAGAAGTTCTTTGAACAATCAAACTCTTTTTTTTTTTTAAGAGAAAATAATTGTGACTACTCACTCCCAATAACTCCCATATTTTTCTTTTAAAAGTATTTTTCGTATTCCTTTAGTGAAAGTGGCAAACACTAGTCAACCACTAGGTGGAGGCCTACAACACATTTAGAACAGTCATCACGATTTTGTTTCTGTGCAGATTGGATCTCTGTATAGCCCAGACTAGTTGCAAGCTGAGGATCTTGTGCTGTGATCACAAGTGTGTGTTGTGTGCCTAGCTCAAGATGGTAGTTCAGAGCCGGGCGGTGGTGGCACATGCCATTAATCCCAGCACTCGGGGCAAAAGCAGGCGGATCTCTATGAGATAGAGGCCAGCCTGGTCTACAGAGAGAATTCTGAGACAGAGAAACCCTGCCCTGAAAAACAACAACAAAAAAGATGGTAGTTCAGAAACTAGGGAGGAAGTCATGAATATTAGTTTGAAGTAAAAACTGTTCTTTTATTTGGTTGTGAAAGTTTTATAAGGTTTGCATGACTCTTAATGAAATGTATGTTCACATTACTAATGGTAATATATTTAAATTACCCTTACAAATGATAAGATTTTTAATTTTAATAAATATTGCAGATTTTAAAACCCCAAGATTTAAAACTTCCTATTTTTCCTTTTTGAGGAAGGTTTTTGTCTATATTGTATCTATCCCTTCTTAGCCAAATTCTCAAAGATGACCGCAAACTAAAAAAGCAAATTGCTTAGCAGGGTAAATACAAGTTATCAGTTCCCTTAGGGTCCATAATTATCTTTACCTTCTGAAAGAATCATACAGTGTGAGTGTTATTAGTGTACATGCATGACACATGCTCTTAAAGTTCATTTGTCCGGACTCATTGATCTGGTCTTTGTATGCATGCAGTAATGGATTCCTTCTTTTGTTAGATTGAGATATTATTAGTTGCTAAACTGCTTTTTATTGGATTTTTTTTTTCATTTTAATCCTTGTAGCTAAGAAAACCATGTGGGAAAGGCTGACAGCCCCTGAAGATGTGTTTAGTAAATTACAACGAGAAAACATGGCTATCATTGAGAGTTACGGTGCTGCCCTCATGGAAGTGGTCTGTCGAGACGCTTGTGATGGTCACGAGATTGGAAGGGTAAAAATAACAGTTGTTTAGAACTACTAGTGAATGAGTATTGTACATTTATGAAGGTGTATACTGAATCAACTTTGAAGATGTATGTGGCATGTGGAGAACTATTTTCTGTATTATTTTACAGTGAGTTTGCTCATCTGCTATGATTGTAGCCTCTGTTTTGTTTAATTGTGTGGAATCTTAACTCAGGAATTCTCCTTAAAATTACCTGCTAAGTTTGAGGTTTGCAGGTAGAAAAACGTGGATAGAAACAACAGAAGTCCTACCTGATAGATCTGAGTTCTGTCTGTCTGCCGCTGGGCAGTTACTCCTGTTCTCTTTTGTATGACACCTTATGGAGGGCAGAGTTGCATTTTCCCTTCAGAAAACCATCGTGGCATCCTGACGACATCTTAGAGAGGATTTCCTCCCAGTGGAAGATCCTGTAGCACTTACATCCTTTATTTCAAGGCCATCGGAGAAAAAATTAAACAAATAGGATGAAATACAAACTAGAGAGAAATCCCTCAATTAGGCTTAAAAATTTTAAAGTACTTTTATACATAGAACAAAACCCTGGGGGGAAGTAGATCAAAATGGGTTTAACTGTGTTTATTAGATTACATGTATTTTTAATACTTTTCTAAGATTCCTCTAAATCACACAGAAAAATTTAGAATTGGAAGTAACAGAAGAAAACATGGGCGCTGGAGCGGTGGCTCAGCAGTTAAGAGTGCTTACTGTTCTTGGGAGAGGATTTGAGTTCGGCTCCCAGCACCTCAGTGAGCAGCTCACAATGTCCGTAACTCCATTTCCAGGGAATCTAGTACCTTTTCTGGCTTTCGTGGTGCAGGTAGTCTCACACAGGCACACACACATACGTTTTCAAAAAATTGATTTTTCCTTTCTCTCTAACATGTAGTGCCTGGGTTTGGCTAAAATATAAAATATAAATGCCATTATTTTTAAGGTAGGTTTTGCTTCAGAATTAAAATTTGACACTGGAAATTTTCCTTATATCAAGAAATTTAGATTCTAGATACATACAGTTTCCAACTTCTCAAAAAACAATGAAATTTTATTATGGGCATTCGTATAAGAAAGGTTCTCAGTAGAGAAGGCAGCGGTTGTCGGAGGTTTGATAGCCGTCCACACGGTAGGACTTTGATTCTGATTCTCCCTTCCTTAGATGCTGGCCCTGGCTCTCCTTGACCGGATCGTCTCTGTGGACAGGCAGCAGCAGTGGCTCCTGTACCTCTCCAACAGTGGCTATTTGAAGGTCCTCGTGGATAGCTTGGTGGAAGATGACCGGACTCTGCAGAGCTTGCTGACTCCACAGCCGCCTCTCTTAAAAGCCCTTTATACCTATGAATCCAAGATGGTAAGGTTTGGTGGACATTGGCATTAAGTCAGCAGTCTTCTTTAGGGCCTGGAGATGTGCTTACCACTAGGCCACCGGTGCACCTGAATATTTCTATTATATAAGCTGTTGTTACTGTAAGAGCTTTGTTACATCTGGGGATTTGTGCTGGAATTGCATCTTCTGAGTGGGAAGATGGGCTGGAGTTGTCCTGAGAAGGTTCCAGGGTCGTACCCTGCTGCCTGCTGACTCACCCAGTGTGCTGCTGAGAGCGGCGTGAAGGCCAGGGCTCATGGGAAGGGGGCAGCGACTGAAAACTCAGTGTCTACTCTGTCAGTTCCTTCCCTCCAGATCTGTTAAATTTGTCACATATGTCCCAATAGTGGAAGTCTTAGAGTCGTCCTCAGTTTTTCATAGGTATTTACTAAATGCCTAATGTATACCAAGCATGCTATTAGGTGCCAGAGACACACTAAAAGGGAGCACAGCAAACTCACCTGACCTGTTGACAGAAACTATATTTGAATAATTCACAATAATAATAATGTCCAATATGCAGTAATACATGTACAGTAATATAAATGTATAATATTTACCCCTGAGTTCCCATAAAAAATCTTAGGAGAAAGGAGGTGTAATGTGTCTTTGTAGACAGCTCAGGATCTCCTTATTTGTGGTTGATAAGGAGTGTGTATGAGTGTCTTGTGTTCCTGTGAGGCCCTTGAACATGATTTCAGCACTGTCTTCCTCTTGTAACTTTGCAGGCATTTCTCACAAGAGTAGCTAAGTTACAGCAAGGTTCATTGGAGCTCCTAAGGTCTGGGGTGGTTGTGAGGCTCGCACAGTGCCAGGTCTATGACATGCGCCCAGAGATGGACCCGCATGGGTAAGTGTCCACATGAACCAGCTTGTTTATGCTTCTAGCAAAGGACTGTGAAGAAATGGAAATCCGAAAGATAATTTTCCTGAGGGGTAGTGAGTGTTGTATGCCCTTGTCATTTACTAGTAAGTGGAAGTTGCCAAGATAGTAAAAGTGGGTGGGACCTAATTTTTTATATTTCAGAGGAGAAGAGAGAAAGTATGAGAATTCTGTTAGTCAGTGTTACCTTGCCAGCTTTATTTTATATGAATTTCATAGGTGCTTGTTTTTAGTCAGGGGTCTTTTAAAATATAATAGTACAGTTAAACCTTGTTGGTAGGTATGGTAGTACACATCGGCTTGTAAATCCAGCACTTGGGAGACTGAGGCAGGAGGATTGTGATTTTAAGGCTAGCCTGGATTGTACAGCAAACAAAATCAAGGGAGAAAATGACTAATTTGTTACATATTTCTGATCCTAATAATTTGAACAGAATTTCAGAGTTATTTTTTCATTTTTCTGGTTTTAGTGTTTTATCTACTGCTTATGACTTTGATAGGTTCAAATGAAATTATTTTCAAGTTTCAGGGTTTTTTTGTTTGGTTTGGTTTGGTTTGGTTTTGGTTTTTCAAGACATGGTTTCTCTGTGTAACAGCTCTAGCTTCTTGGAATTCCCTTTGGAGACCAATCTAGTCTTGAACTCTCAGAGATCCACCTGCCTTTGCCTCATGAATGCTGGGATCAAAGGCATGTGCTACCAGTGCCTGGCCTCAAGTTCCAGGTTTTTCAGCAGATATCTGTTCAATTTGAATTTGGATATGGAGCATTCAGTTTGATTTTTTTAAATTGAATTTTATTTATTTGGGGTGTGTGGCTTGCAGGCACTACAGTGTGTGGAGGTCTGAGAACAACTTTTGGGAGTTGTTCTTTGGGAGAGTTGCTTCTCTCCTTTCGTTGTGGGATCCAGGGGTTGAGATTGGGTTGTCAGGTTTGCAAGGCAAACTAGCTGAGCCTTCCCATGGGCCTGGCTTTTTCCTTCAGTCTACAGGATGGCAGCAGTGCTAGGCAGTCAGCATAGATATCTTCCCAGCAATAAAAAATTAACTTAAGGTTAGTTACTGTTCAAACTCAAAGAAAGTCCATTGCCAAATTGATATCTCAGCTTTTTAGGCTTAACACAGAATTGTGTTGTCTCAGAAGGGAAGGGGTTATTATGATACCATGTTACAAATCATAAACACGAAAGTTAACTATTTTCTCTGAATGTAAGGAGAGTTGAATTAAATACTTCTGAGATCCTGCCATAGAATTAACTTGTCTCTATAAAGCCTCTTTAACATTCTCCTTCTAGTCTTCTCAATAAGTACCCATTTTATTTTGTCTAAAAGTTTTAAAATATCCATGTTTATAGTGTAGCATGTAAATGATAATGAATTGTTAAGACCCTGTCTTACATGCAGTGTTGCTTTCTCCTTGGTTGTTTGAAATGAATCAAGCATGTTTGGCATGAGAGACCCCCCAGTGTTCATCCCAACGCCCGTGGACCGATACCGGCAGATTCTCCTTCCAGCCCTCCAGCTGTGCCAGGTCATCCTCACGTCGAGTATGGCCCAGCACCTGCAGGCAGCAGGGCAGGTAAGGTGGACACTTGGTGCAGAGGTCACTAATGCAGAACCCACCTTTAGAAATGCAGAGTCTAGATAGAAAGCTCAAGTGAGGTCATGTCCACCCTGTTGTTAGTGGTAAAGCAGAGTGTAGAGCATAGCCCCTTGTACTTCACTATGAACTCCTGGCCAATTTCTGTCCTCCTGTGCAAATGGAACATTGCAGCTACTTAATAGAATCCTGAGATGGAAAGCGAGATTAAGTGTGGTCCTGTAGAAAAGCAAGCAGTTACTCTGATAGGAATAAACTGGCAAAGATGTATTTCAGCCAAACATTTAGAGAGGGATAATAGGCCTGTCTTCGTTATTTTTTATTAATATGACAAACACCATGACCAAGGCCAAGGGAACTTAAAAGAGAGCATTTAATTGAGCTTACAGTTTCAGGGGGTTAGAGTCTTTGATGGCAGAGCAAAGCCATGGCCACAGGAACTTCTCAGAACTCATGTCTTGTAGGAGGCAGAGAGAGAGCACACTGGGAATGGGGTGAGTCTTTTCACGCCTCAAAGCCCACCCCCAGTGGCACACCTCTTCCAACAAGGCCACACCTCTTAATCCTTCCTAAACAGTTCCACCAATGGGGGACCAAATAATCAAACATACACACTTATGGGGGCCATTCTCATTCAAACCGTAAGACCTTTAGAAAATGCAAAAGAGAAACCTATAGCCTCGTATAGTAGTGCATACTTGTAATTCCAGTACTAGGGTGACTGAGGCCACAGGGTCATTAGTTAGCCTGGCCTATGGAGTGAAACTGTCTCAAAAAAAAAAAAAAAAAAAAACCCTAAAGTTGGGCATGGCTGTACATTCCTGTCATCCAAGGAGAGGCAGGAGGATCAAGAGTTCAAGGTCTTCTGTGGCTGTGTGACTAGTCCAAGGCCTTGGACTCTATGACACCCTGTTTCTAACAGAAATAAAAAGTATGGAAGGAAGTATCATATGCATAGGATTTTTTTTTAGCATCATGGGGTAATGAGATGCTTTGGTTTCTGAATGTTTTGTCTGTTTTCATACAATGCAGTCAGAGTTGCTTCACCAGGAGAAGCTGTGGCTTCTAAAGCGACGCCTTATTTGCACTGCAGCAGCCCAGAGGACATCCTTCCATCCTCAGAATGGCTTTGAGCTAATTCTGTGACTCGGGTTTCCTTGTTTGCTTCTTTACTAGATTGAGTGGTCCTCCCTGCCCCACTCCTACCCACACACACTCCCTCCCTAGGGCTGGGAATTGAATTTAGTGCCCCAGGAGTGCTCCCGAGAATACCAAAGGCAGAAAGAGGTTTGGACCGGAGAGTTTCTGTCTCTTTTGTTCTTATTGTATCAAAAAGTAACAAAAGCTTTTATGTGATTGAAGCATGCTGCCCAAGTCAGGCTTACTTGGCAGCTCAATAGAGTGTAATTTAGTGACCATTTTTATACCCACTCATATGAAGTTCTCTTGATTCCTTTTAAATAAATAGTAAAAAGAAGTAAAATAGGTGTTTCCAGGCAGTGTTTCTGAGTCATGGCCTCCTACAGCGAGCTCTGCTGTGTCGACATGCAGACTTTGAAGTAGTTTAGCTTTGTGGTTATATTTTGCTTTGTGAGGAGATAGACTGTTGCAGTTGAGAAAGCAGCTGCTTCTCTTGGTCTTCACTGCATACGGTTATTTGCTGAAAAGATGAATTACCGTGTGATGCAGTTTTCTCTTCCTCCATCTCGGCTGCTCAGGTGCTGCAGTTCCTCATCGCTCATTCTGATACCATCCAAGCAATTCTGCGCTGTCAGGATGTTAGCGCTGGCTCTTTGCAGGAGTTAGCGCTGTTGACAGGAGTCATCAGTAAAGCAGCACTTCCTGGTGAGTTGATGGTGTCGAGCCCGATTAACACAGGCTTAATGGAGAGGGGTTTTTATTACTGACTTGAAATTAGTGCCGGTGACATTCAACTGCCTTTATTAAGTAATACATTTGTATTATATAAACCATATACTCATAAAAAATCCAAAAGTTCAAGGAGATAATTAAAAGCATCAGGATCTCATTACTTGTATTTGGTAAATAGCTTTTCAAACATTGCACGTGTGTTGGGGTAGCAGCAGGCAGAGGTGATAAATGAGAACCACATCACCTTTAGACTTGCTGCTTTAGACGAAGTTCCGTGCATTTAATAGGTTACAAACTTAATGAAGAAAAATAAGAGGAATTACTGAACTCTAGAAATACTCCAAGTGTACAGAGAAATATTGTTACGGAAAAGTTACCATGAGTAAGAAAAAGTTAAGAACTAATGAATTTGTTGTCACTTTGGTCTTGAGTATAATTCTGTACTGTGTAAATTCTAAAGTCAGCAGCACCCAGATGTGAAACCTGAAGCAGTGAGTCTTTTACCCTTCCCAATCTACCTGCAGGTTGTTTTGTAATGGTCCCACTCAGTCTCAGGTCCTCCTCTGTGACCCATACCAGTTCTGTTTGGGTTTACCTCTTGGCATTTTAAATTTGCACTGCAGGCCTCTTCTCTGAAGGAGAAAGTATGTTCACTGGGTTCCCTCATGTTTTAAGATTGTCTTGATGCTGCCACTGATCTTAAATGATAGCACAGCTGATAAGCCTTTCTGTGTAGCTTTGGCGTCTGTCCTGGATCTCACTCTGTAGCCCAGGCTGGCCTTGAACTCGCAGAGATTCGCCTGCCTCTGCCTCTTGTGTGCTGGGATTAAAGGCGTGTGCCACCAACGCCCGGCCTGATAAGCCTTTCTTCCCCTCAGCACATGCAATCCCAGTGGTAACAGCATGCTTAGTAGTTATGTTCAGGCTCTGCTTTCCCCTGGCATGCTAATTGATCTGAGTATGCAAGAATCTCAAGAGGTCCAACTGTTAGTGTTCCTGTTACAGGGAGGGATCTGAAGCACAGATCGGTTACAGAGTCCCAGGCAGTGTAGCTTCTGAGCCTATGGACTTAACTACACTTCTTCTATTTCTATGGAGTAGCCCCTGGTCTACCGTCCCCAGCACTTGGCCTCTTTGTGGAAGTCTCTATCTGAGCCCTCTGAGTGGGAGAGTTGATTAGGGCTGGGTGCAGATCCTGTCAGAGTACGTGGAGCCTCACGGCTTCTGAGGAGACTCGGGGTCTTCTCAGCCGGTCGGGGCAGTCTCCCCTTCTTGCCTCTACCACGTCCCGCAGTGCAGTGCAGGTATCGTAAGGGCTTCCCCTGATTCTCCCAACCTTAATTCCTCAGTATGTTTCTCGTGGATTAGGGTCTGCAAGGATTCTGTGGGTGTCTCCTCTTTCCTCCGTGCTGCTTCCGAGGGAGTAGATGGGTCCTGAGCTGAGTCACAGTGCTCGTCCCGTAGCTGGTCCTCCTTTCTCTCTGCCTTCTGTTCCTGTGTATTTATGGCTAAGTTAACAACTCCTCCTCCTCCTCCTCCTCCTCCTCCTCCTCCTCCTCCTCCTCCTCCTGCTCCTCCTCCTCACCAGGGGGGGTTAAAGTTCGTTTATCTTGTAAGTCTAAGCTCTTATTACTTATTAGGAAGGACTTGATTTCTGATTTTAGAAAGTTTTAAGTTTGTTTTCATTTATTTTGTACACCAACCACTGTTGGCCCTGCCTCCTCTCCTCCTAAAAGTTTTAAGTGAGGTTTTCTTACCCTTTGAGAAGTCATTTTGAAAGTACCTGCCCAGGCTTTAGGTTGTGTGACTGCCCTCGTGCTGGTGTTGCTACTGTGTGAAAGATGCTTACAGTCTGGAAAATTCTGTCCCCCAAAACTGTTCATGGCAGGAGTCTGCTCGTGCATGTAAAGGATAGAAATGCCAGAAGCACTCTACTTTATAGTGTTTTCACTTTAGCACTAAACTACATTTACACATATTCCACATTTTGTAGGTATGTTAAGTGAACTTGATGTTGACGTAAATGAAGGATCCTTAATGGAGCTCCAGGGACACATTGGAAGATTTCAGGTAACTGACTTCTTTCTTGAAATAGCAGTTTTAAGGTGCTGCCCCTGGACTAGAGCGGCCCCTTTCAGCTGTTTCATGGGTTCTTTGAAGATTCTGAATGATGTGCATTGTTTTGACTACTTGATTTTCCCAGTCACCTTCTGACTTTGTGCTGTTGGTGAAGATCCTTATTTCCGCTCTTCTTCCAGCGTTTCCTAGCACAACCCCTAAAGCTTTAGCACAACTGTGGCAAGGGTTTTTATATTCATGTTTAATGTTTCGTTATTATGACTATGTAAATCTTGTTGATGAGTAAGCCATGAGCAACTGTTAATTTTACTATTCTGTTTACTTGTTCCTTTGTTTTCTGAGAGGGGTGTTGCCGTGTAGCCCTGGCCGGCCCAGAACTCTCTGTGTAGACTAGGCTGGCCTTGAACTAGCAGCAGTCCTCCTCTTTCCTCTGCTTCCGTGTGCTGGAACTACAAAACGTGTCCCAGCACCTGCGGCTGCCACTTTTTTGCAGCAGTTTATTTTCCTACAGTTGACAACTGTCCCTACCCCTAGCACTCTCCTGACTTTCTGAGGTAGGTCTCAGGGAGCCAGTCTGGCCTTGAACTGGTGATCTTCCTGCCTTCACCTACTAAATGCTTTACCTTTTTAGAAGTTGGGTTTGTGTGGTGTTACTAGTTTATCCCTATTCTTCTGCATGCATATATCTTTTTAGCATATTTAAACCTATTAGTTTATCAATTAGATATTTTATTAAAGGCTTCCTAAGAGCCTGCTCATCTTTGACTTAAACATTGTCCCCTCTTACTAGCTATAAAATAATTACATAGAAGAATTTACAGTCTGTTGTTTTTATATAATAATTTTCTTAACCAGTTACCTTTTCATAGTCCATTTTTCCAAGTTTTCAAAAGATAAGTGTCCCGGCTCAATAGATGAGTGCTCTCCTAGCATGTGCCCTGAGGCACTGAATTTGGAACCCTAGTCCTGCATAGATGACGATGAGTAGCTGACTCATGTATCTGTTTTCAAAGTTGGATTTAATTACATATATGATTAGGTTCAAGTACATGCACATGGTATGTTTTGATATCATATTATTAAATAACTTTCCAGAAGGACCTGCATTCACCACCAACTCTCTCCCCCAAATTTTCACCTTTTTTTTTTTTTCTCAGAAGAGAGAAAAACACCTTTTAGGTGGCCTCTGGGAATGTTGGAACATGTTTATTTTATCTGTAAAAGCAGCAAACACAGGGAAAAGTACTGAAGATTTCCAGCTGGCAATATTTACATTAAAGTTTTTAAATTATTGCTCTGTTTTTTATGTATGTATGTGCATACACATGTGCCATTATGTACACATGGAGGCCAGAGGATAACTTATGGGAGTTTGTCCTCCTATATATAGGCCCCAGGGGCCAAACCCAGATTGTCAGGCTTGGCCTTTACCTGCTGAGGAGTCACCCCACAGGCCCTAACATTTGTGTGTTGTCTGCCTATAAATTCCTAACCCCTCCAGGAAGTCCCCAGACACTGGAGTTACAGCCTTTAAGTTCGAGTCCTGGTAAGACTATGGGATTTGTCACTGACCATCTTGTAATTGCCTGTAAAAATGTAGTTTTCATTTGTTTATTAACTTGTGCTGCTTTTTATGACTGTCTCATAAGAAAGTATTGAATGTTTCTATATCAGAAACATTTAGGTTATATTGGGGATCCTCTGAAAGGGAAACAAATTCCCTTTGTGAAAAGCTGAATTTTAGCAAGCTTACCTTAGTAGGAAAAGATATCAGATGATTTCAAGAATAAGTCCACTCCCCACTGAATTTCCCCCTTCTACCTAAAGAAAAATGGGGTAACTAATGTTAAACTCCTTCAGCCTGACGTGAACACCGGGTCTTTTTTCCTTAGCGCCAGTGCTTAGGACTACTAAGTCGCTTCGGTGGCTCTGACAGACTGCGACAATTTAAATTTCAAGATAATAATGTGGAGGGAGATCGGGTGAGCAAGAAAGATGAAATTGAGCTGGCCATGCAGCAGGTAAGAAGGGGTGAAAATTGTGGACCTGGAGTTTTTATGGTTTTAAAAATTTTGATAAAAATAACAGCTGTCGGGTTGGGGATTTAGCTCAGTGGTAGAGCGCTTGCCTAGCAAGCACAAGGCCCTGGGTTCGGTCCTCACCTCCAGAAAATAAACAAACAAACAAACAAATAACAGTTGTATGTAATTTTACAAATTGATTATGACCTCGTTTTCTGCAGTCTAAATTTCTGTGACTTTGGGGAATTTTTAGACTAACATTTTAGTTACTTCTTTTCTTCCATTGTAGATTTGTGCTAATGTAATGGAATATTGCCAGTCACTGATGCTGCAGAGCTCCCCTACCTTCCAGAATGCTGTGTGTCTCTTCACCCCTAGCCTTTCAGAGACCATTAACAGAGATGGACCACGGCAAGGTGAGCCGGGGGTGGGTTCGTTGACTATCTGAAGAAGGGAACAGCTCTGCAGCTTGGCTCCAGTGAGACGCATTTATTCTCGATGAATTACTAATGGGAAAATTTTAAAATGACTTTTTTTTCTTTTTTCTGGTTTTTTTGAGACAAGATTTCTCTGTGTATCCCTGACTGTCCTGGAACTAACTCTGTAGACCAGGCTGGCCTCGAACTCAGAGATCTGCCTGCTTCTGCCTCCTGAGTGCTGGGATTAAAGGCGAGTGCCACCACCCACACCGCCTGGTTTAAAATGACTTTTTAAAGAAAGTGTGGGGGTACTGTTGTCAGATCGATGTGTGAAGCTGGAAGCACAGAGGTTAGGGAAAGTCTTTGGATTTTTGAGGCTAAAACTAGAAGAGCCATGTAGGGGAGTGTAGTCTTAAATAATACCAGAGATCCCAAAGAAAGCACCTCAGATTGGAGAGAGCCAGCTGGGTGAAATGTATGAACACTCAGCAAGTTAACTGTGTATGCTGAATCAGTTCGTGCTGAATTCAGTGCCTAAGTGGGTCATGTGTTACAGCTCCACATTTCTGTCACATGACAGTAAACTTTTAGGTGCTGGGCAGGCTGACTTAGCCTCTGGTGTCTTCAGAAGTTAGTAGCAAAGGCCAGGTAGCAATCCTGTGGGACACATAAAAGACAGAGCTGTTGGGCCCTGGTTTAGTGATAGTGGAACTTGGTGATTTCCAGGGAGCCTTTCAAGTCTGCTGCAAGGAAGTCCAGGTAGCTTAACTAGTTTGGGTCTAGAATGATTAGGAATCCTGTCCAGAGACCCCTTTTGATTTAAAGTCACCCACCAGTGACTTTCTTCTTTCTGTTCTTTGAGACAGTGTTTTCCTGTGTATCCCAGTCTATTCTTAAACTAAACTTGTAGCTCAGGGTGTTCCTAAACTCACTGTTCCTTTGCAACCTCACTAAAAAGCAGCAAAGTAAAAGGTAAGTTGCTGGGTTTTGCTCCCAGAGGGAGTTGTTGTAGTGAGACAGGTTAAAAATAAATCCAGTTCATTTTTCAAGTATTTCTTAGGAAGAATGACTTAAAGCTGTCAGTTCAGCAACCAGAACAGTGCAGATTAGAGGTAAATACATGTAACCACAACCATTGGATGAGGTGAGCATTGCTCACTTTGGGTCAAGAACTCCTGAAAGTGTGTGTGTGTGTGTGTGTGTGTGTGTGTGTGTGTGTGTGTGTGTGTGTATGTGTACTACCTACCTACCTACCTACCTCTCTATCTCTATATCTCTATCTCTATATCTATCTCTATATCTATCTCTATATCTATGGTTTGTGGGATTAGAGCGGTGGCTCATCAGATAAGAACACTTACTCTTCCTGAAGAGGACCCAGGTTCAAGTCATAGCACCAACATGGTAGCTCACACCATATATGTGCATGACACGGTGCACATATATACATGAAGGCAAAACACTCATACACATAAGTCTTTGAAAAAGTAGATATAGTTTGTATATATGGGTAGGTGTGCAATTTTCAAAAAGCCTAGATCTTACCTAATAAAGGGTGCCTGCTAGCCTTATTTCTTGACTCTCTCAAGGACTCCAGTGGTATTTGTGTACCTGACTACAATAGCATTTAACCACTGTGTTTTGAACTAGTGGGTGTTTATTTATTTTGAGATTGCTTTTTATTTCTCGTGCATGGATCTTTTGCCTGCATGCATCTCTGCACCATTTGTGTGCAGTGCCATTGGAGACTAGGAGAGGGCGTCAGATCTTCTGGCACTGGAGTCACAGAAGGCAGTTGTCAGCCACCGTGTGGGTGCCGGGAATCGAACTGGTTTTCCCTGGAAGAGCAGTCAGTGCTCTTGACCCCTGAGCCATCTCTCCAGCCCCAGCAGTGGTGTAAGTAGTCTTGGGGTGCCATTAATCATAGCCTACATGACTTGTAGTTTTATCTCTTATGTTTACAGCTGTCTTAAAATTCATAGAAGGTTGTTTTCCCAGGGTGAGGCTCATCCATTGAACTCTAGATGAGCTGACCCTGTGAGTTCCCCAAACAGGAAACTCCACTGTGTAATTTGTAGTAGTAGAGGACTGCATTCATGTTCTCTCTTTTTACAACAAACAAACGAAATCCGAGGAAATGTGTCTAAGCAGAACGCTGTTTTCTATCACCTATTAGATACCCAGGTTCCCATGGTTCCGTATTGGCGCCTGCCTGGCTTGGGCATTATTGTCTACCTGCTGAAACAGAGCGCCAGTGATTTCTTTAGCTATTATGACAGTCACCGCCGCAGTGTCAACAAGCTACAGAATGTAGAGCAACTTCCCCCAGATGAGATAAAAGAGGTATGAACCTTGTAATGAGGTATGGGGCTTGAAAAGTCATTGCTGCACCAACATGGGCCCAGGTACGAGGCTTGGACTCGGGAGTAAAGATGACGTACTCAGTGCTACTAAAGGCTCTGCACTGATTTTCCTTTGCATGCACCTCATTAGCATGGACCTCTTGACTTGAGGAGCAGCCAGGTATCTCCTCCTGAAGAAAATGAGAGGGTGGCTGCCCCAGTAAAGAGCTGCAGAGAAACTGGGCTTCCTGTTGCAAATGTTTTTGCAGTAGAACTTGGGCAGTTGTCTGTCTTCAGCATCTTCTTGTGGTATTGAAATTTCCAAACAGACGGGATGGCACATCAGTCCTGATCGCTTTATGTTTGGCACATATCCGCTATGCCACTTTCTCCGGAAGCTACCTGACAAATTCATGCCAGCTTTTCACCTACTGCTTAAAGAGGCTGTTTATTTTAATCTGATAGGATACTGAGGGCTGGCGGGCCACTTGTGGGTTGGCAGTGTCTGTCTGTTGAACAGACTTTCAAAGGCAGCAGGTAAACATTCCTGTGGGACTTGACTGCTTCTTTAACTCATTTTTTGGGTAATAAACTCTTGTCCACAAAGCTGGATAAATACATTTGAGTGTTTTCACACTTCCTATTATAATGACCTGTTCATAGTATATTATTTTGTTTAAGTTGTTACAGTTTATACTCTCTTTTTCTTAGTTGTGCCAGTCTGTGATGCCTGCTGGTGTTGATAAAATCTCTACTGCGCAGAAGTGTGTTTTAGCGAGACGGCGTCTGGTCAAGCTGATCAATAATCGCGCTAAGCTGCTGTCCCTCTGTTCCTGTATCCTTGTGCAGCCACAGCCCAGAGTGCAGACCCTAAACTGTGGCAGTCCTTACTTAATTCTTGCATCATTCAGCTACCAAAACCATAATGAAAGTGACATAATTATTGTTTTGTGGCCTGTCTTGTTTTGCTCAGTAAAAACCTCATGTATTTCCATATTGATATTTTTATTCTCACCTTCTAGAGTAGCTAGGAGTACTATAAAATCTGCAGACGGGGCTGGAGAGATGGCTCAGAGGTTAAGAGCACTGTTTGTTCTTCCAAAGGTCCTGAGTTCAATTCCCAGCAACCACATGGTGGCTCACAACCATCTGTAATGAGATCTGGCACCCTCTTCTGGCCTGCAGGGATATGTGCAGACAGAACACTGTATACATAATAAATAAATAAATCTTTAAAAAAAAAAAAAAAAAAAAAAAAATCTGCAGACGATTTCTGTGTGGGCAAGAGGCTGGTGGCACAGTACCCTGTGGGCCTCACCTGCCATAGGTCACGTTGCAGCTTTTTCTGAAGCATGTTCAGTGAACTTCATCCCTGTCCGTTAGAGAAAGTTCATGGTGCGTAATCAAGCACAGGCTCTTCTTTTCTGCCCCTCGGAAACTGGTCTGTAAAGAACGCGATGAGATTCTTCTTTAATCTGGACTCCAGTTATCATAGAGACCTGCCTGTTTATTCTTTGGCGCCATCTGGAGTACTACTTGTTACATTGCACTCCCACGGACTCCCAAGACTCCATGTTTGCCTCTAGGACTTTATTTAAAAGCAGAAGACTACAAGGTAAGCTGTTCTCAAAACAGGTGAGCCAGGAATGCAGACATTTTACTACCCTGAAAACCCAGCTGCCTCTTTCTAGTTTAGTGTGTTTTTGCAGCAAGGTCTTGTTTTATTTCCCAGACAGGCCCTAAAATCCTGGGCTCAATTGATCCAGCCTCCTGAGTAGCTGGACTGTGGATGCCCACCACGAGCTGCTCGAAGCAACCTTACATTTTATCTGTTTCAGATTACTCAGTGAATTGAGTGCTGGAGAGCTAACTAGTAAACACAGCTGTTTTCTGTATTTCACTCTCTGCCCGTGGGAAATGATCCTGGAGCCTGTTCACTGGTTGTCCTTCGTTTTCCTAGAGTTAGGTGTGCCCCAGCTGCAGAGTCCCATCACAGCTAATTTTCCAGAAGAATAGATGCAGGCCATTGTTCTTGTTTGGGGTGGGCTCTGGGATGGAGGAACAAGCATTAGACTCCTGAGGGAAGGATGAGACGCATCGTGGACTGGGATGCACTTCCAGTGCTCAAAGCCGAGTTCATGTGCTGCTGCTGGCAGGTGCCTGTGCTGTGCAGTAGACACACCCTTGGCAGGGCTGCTTCACTGTGTCTCTTATTTCCAGATTCCTTTTCCTCAGAACCCAATCTGGACTTCAGAAGTGGGCTGGCTCTAGTGAGCCAACATGATATAGACCAGGTAAGGTTCTGTCCTCATATTCTTTACTCTTTAAAGGGGAAACCTGGTTTGTTGATAAAAGTAGAAAGTAATAGTTTCTGTTTATTCACTAAAGACACTGTCTCTCTTTTTTTTAAAGAATTATTAATGTGTATATAAAAGTATCTCTGTATATGTATGTGCACCGTGTGTGTGCCTGGTGCCCTAGTAGGCCAGAAGAGGGCTTCAGATCTCCTGGACTAGAGTTAGAAGTGACTGAGCTGCCTGATATGGGTGCTGGAAACTGAACCCTGGTTCTCTGTACGAGTAGCAAGTGCTCATAACAGCTTCTCTATCGCTAGCCTGACACTTACTCAACAACTTTTAAAAAAATATTTATTTTTATTTTACTTACGGGTGCTTTGCTTGCATGTACCTGGTACCCACAGAAGTCAGAAAAGGGCATCAGGTCCCCTGGAGCTGAAGTTAGAGATGGTTGTGTGCTGCCATGTGGGTGCTGGAAATTGAACTCAGGTCCTCTGGAAAAGCTGCCAGTGAGTGCGATTAACCACTGAGCCATCTCCCAGGCCCTTAATAGCTTTTGATATGGCCTTTAGGAGCTTCTTTTTTTTTTTTTTATGCCTATCAGTTTATCAGCATCAACAATTGTTTCTATTTAAGATACACCTTTAATTTATACACATTTGTACAGGAATTAAAACCACAAAAGCATTCTAAGATAGAAATGTAATTTTTAATTAATTTGGTACCCCATTACAAATACGTGATAGTGTTTTATGTTAGAAAAGTGCCTTTTGTGAATGTTTGTGTGGGTGAAGTGGGCATGGGGTAATGGTGGAGCTGGGTTTCAAACCCAAGGCCTTCCTTGCACATGCTAGGCAGATAGTCTGCCTCTGAAGTATACTCCATCTTAGTCTATATAAGAAAGAGCAGATTAGAATAGCGTAGCAGCGTTTTAAGTGGAAAGACACAGATTGAAATCCTGAGAAAGCAATGTAATAATAAAAGGTTTTCTGTGTCACCTCCAGCTTCAGTCTGATGCCACCAATGCCTTTGGAGAATCACTACAGAAGAAACTTCTAGACATTGAAGGGTTATATTCAAAAGTTCGATCCCGCTACAGTTTCATACAGGCGCTTGTCAGACGGATACGTGGCCTGTTGAGGATATCAAGGAGTTGAGAGCCGTGCTAATGCTCTTCTGTGGAAGAGATGAACTGAGGAACATCTCCTTTTTATAGATGACTTTATTTCTAAATTATGACCAAAAGATATTTTGCTATTTCTTTCTTGATATATGGACATCTTTTCTGTAAACCTCTGCCTTATTTCACCCTCATTTGTGAACAATAAAATACTTTTTAAAAAATAACAAATGCATGATCAGTCCTTTGAAATTATTAAGACTCTTAACATAAAAATGTCTTGATGCTTATGGTTTTCCTGGAGAAATTCTGAATGCACAATTAGAGCAGTTTGTTTCAGTTGTGGCGTAAGCCTCTGTGATGCTCAGCTACTCTGTAGCAGAGTGGACAATGAACTACAGCCATGCTTATGCTGTGGAAACAGAAATGCCTCGAAAACGACAAGCTGTCTCCTAAAAAGTTAGCTTTTGCCTTTCTTTCCTGCATTTCAAATGGCAGCACAATCCATCGTGGTTTCTTTGAAAGGACTGTGACAATTCTCAAATCATCCACCTGTATTCTCATTAATGTGGTTACCACTGAGGAAAAGATTACGTCATCACTGCTCTCCCATGTCCGCCATTAGAGGTACATTTTCCCTTCCAGCAGCAACTTCAGACTGATAACTGAGGCTGCTGAGAGGGCTGAGGCCTGACTCACATGGACACAGAGCGTCAACGTCAGTCCATGGTGTTATCGTTGATGGCTTTTGTTTTTTAAATCTTACAATGAAATTTCTCCAGCTCTTAAGCATTGTCATTAAAAGACTTGGCCATTGTTACATTTTGAAAGTAATTGGCTGCCCACCAGCTCCACAACAGCCTTTAGCTAAAAAATGTCCTGTTAGTCACAAGTCCTAGGGAGATGAGTGAGCATATAGCTGGATCCACAATGTCAAGATGTCCGCTCCTGCCTGCCGCTGCACTGGCCCTCATTTGTCTTCTGTGATCCTAGGATGAACCTAGGGCCTCCCAGTAGCAAACTGACCTCCACCTCCAGCCCGTTGTCACCAAGAACACAGCACTGGGCCAGCCACAAGATGGCTCGGTGCATAAAGGGGTTTTCTGCCAAGTCTGCTGGCCTAAGTAGAGGTGGAGAACCAACTCTAGCATTGTCCTGACTCCCACATGTGCATGGTGGTACAGTGTACCCACATTCAGATAACTAAAGGTGAACCTGCCGACCTTCAGATGGGGTGAGGTAGTGTGTACTCCAATAAGTTTGCCTGAAGATCAGAGGACAGAACAAGCCACTAAACATAGAAGCCAGGCAGTGGTGGCACACACCTTTAATCCCAGCACTAGGGAAGTTGAGACAGGAAATGGCATTTATGGGCAAAGAAAAGTATGTAAGGCGGGAAGAGACAGGAACTAAAGTCTTCTGGCTGAGGAAAGAAAGCCTTTTAGGCTGAGGAGGCTCTTTCGGCTGGAGCCCTTTCAGGCTGAGGAGTTGGTGAAGTGGTTGGTGGCTGTGGCTGCTCTGCTTCTTTGATCTTTCAGCTGTCACCCCAATATCTGGCTCTGAGTTTTACCATTTAGCAATTTGTGTTACATTCAAAGCCTAAGAAGCTTCCGAAGGAAATGATAGCTTTCACAGGGTTCAGAGGGCAGCTTGGGGGAGTCGGTTCTCTTTTTACCATGAGGGTTTCAGGTTATGGAGCTTGTGGCAAATGCCTTTACCCACTGAGCCACCTTACTGGCCCAGCATTATCATTGTTGTGCTCATTTCTCCCAGACGTGCAGGGGACCAGCTCAGAGGTCAGCAGGGCAGTGGGAAAGTGTGGGAAGGAATGATGCCGTGAGCAGCAGTGCAGCTGACCAGAATTGCTGCTTCATGCAGCAGAGGGGGCTGGGTAGAAGTAGGAAGGCCTGGCCAAGGCTCCTATGCTTGAGACATGGAGAGAGGTTATTTATGGGCTCCTCTGCCAAGCAAAGGGGAGAGAAGCAGGTTTTAGAAACTTTGAGTTACAGTTTTAGCATTTAGAGGAAAGGCTTTCTGTTCCCCAAAAGCACCAAGTTAATTTAGGGCTCTAATTCATTTTTACTGAGTTAATCAGTATTCTGGAGCTCGTAATTCAAAAAGGTATGTTCTCTATCACTACTACTGTAGCTCTGACAAACTGTTTTATCTGTGCTGTACAAGGCACGAATTTAGTCTTTTCCAAATACCACTTCCCCCAAGTTACTTGGAAAACTTTGCACCTTCTCGAGAGTTGGGAGCAGAGTGCAGCGAGCGCCTCCCATAAACCTAGTCACTGCCTTCGTTGTTACCTGTGCCAAAGGATCCCGAACCAGTGACATTTCCATGTTTTAGACATTTTACTATAAAATGCAAATGTTGTAATGTTGTAATATACCTTCCATATCCAGGTTTCCTCAGTTGTCTTTAAAGCTTAATTTAAAACTTTTTAAAAACATATGATCCAATTAA
Organism: Peromyscus eremicus; assembly: GCF_949786415.1. NCBI lineage: Eukaryota > Metazoa > Chordata > Mammalia > Rodentia > Cricetidae > Peromyscus > Peromyscus eremicus. The sequence goes on from NC_081418.1 coordinate 46,847,351, forward strand.
GAATCACAGGAAGCTAGGTGCAAGTTCCGGGACAGCCAGGTCTACACAGAAAACTGTCTCGAAAAAGCTTTTTTAAAAAATCACATGGTACATATATATTTACCTCTCTAATCATCTGTATTTGCAAACCTTGCCTCTCCCCTTTTCCTAAGACAGTGAGAAGTTAACAGGTTTTAGCTATTTAGAAAGAGCAACCATTCTTGTCTTTTGATTAGATTCATGTTGAATATTTTCCACCAGAGTCAACTTGACAGGTGATACTGTGCCCACAGTGTATCTGTCTCACCAGGAAGTTCACATCAGTGTGTCCCATGACACTAAGTGATCATTTGGTGAGATGAGATGAAAAGGTCATTTCCCATTGGAGTAAGTAATTTGTGGGGGTGATACTTTCAGACTGAATCTCTTGGTCCCAGGAAAACCTTTAATCATTGAATTAATCCTTTCTATTTAAATATTTAAAAATTACATGCTGTTTCCATTAAAAAAGTACAACAAACCTGGCTATCCAGTCTTCTCTGACATCAGACACCTAGTTTTATACCTTAGAATAACTCAGTTTCAGGCTGGAGAAATGGCTCAGTGAGTAAGAACCCTTGCTATATAGCATGGCTGCTGGGGTTTAGACCCAGGAGCCACCATAGAAAGCTGGGCGTGGCTGCATGTAGGTGTCAATAACCCTGTGCTGTGGGGGCAGAGGCAGGAAGGCAGCTTTCACCCTAGCTCCAGCTGGGAAGAAGCTGGCAAGTAACAGGACAGACACCCAGTGTCCTTGGACTTCTGCATGTGCACAGGCACATACCCATACACATGCTCACAGTGAATGGTAGTGACTCATTTGTTCCAGGTCCTGTGTGAGAAAAGTATGGTAGGCAGGATTAGGCCCCCATGACCCACTGAGCCTACTTCCTTGCTTCCTTCCCTGAGGTCACTTCTTAATTCATTATTGCTTCTTCTGACCCATGTTTGGTACTTCTAAGTGTGTGTTTACAGGCATTAAGTTAGTACTACTTTGCAGAACAAAATACAGTCATCCATTTTGATATTGTATGAAACAACTTATAAATTGCTTTCTGTTCAGCATGATTTTTGGTCGTTTTGCATTCTTATAATTATTGAATAGTTACAGTATCCTGTTGTGCAAACACCCTGATTTATGCCTTATTCTATAATGGGATCAGCAGACATTTAGGTCCCAATATTTTGTGAACTGGAGTGCTGATTATATATACATATCTCCTTGGTGAGACATAGGCTATGTAAGAGGGCTTCTGCACATTACGTAACTAGAAGTGGAAATCCTGCTTGGGAGGATAAGAACCCTGTTTTTGCTAGACATTGCTCTTTTTCTTAGCATTTGCCCCAAAGTACTCTTACCTGCAGGGTGAGAAGTTGTGCATTTTCCACAACATTGATAACACTCTAATTGTTATGTTTGTGTGTATGTATGAGTAGAGACCAAAGGTTAGTCTTAGATGTCATACTTCAGGTGCCATGCACTCTACATTTTGGAAGAGGATGTCTCACTGGCCTGGAACCCACAGATTAGGTAAGGCTGGCTGGCAAACCCTAGGGATTTTTCAGGTCTGTCTCCCCAGCACCGGAACCCCAGCATCGGAAACTTAGGCTTGTGTGGCAAGCATTTTACTGACTGAGCCATCTCCCCAAGCCCTAATTGCTGCATTTTAAAAAAATCAATCTGATGGATGTAAAGTGGATCTTACTTGGTTTGCATTGTGTACATTATTGGCCATTCTTTGTTTGTATGGTTTTTGTTTGTTTTTGTTTTTTCGAGACAGAGTTTCTCTGTGTGGTTTTGGTGCCTGTCCTGGATCTTGCTCTGTAGACCAGGCTGGCCTCGAACTCAGAGACCTGCCTGACTCTGCCTCCCAAGTGCTGGGATTAAAGATGTGTGCTGCCACCACCCCGCCTGCTTGTATGTTTTATTTTTTCCTTAGTTGGGTGTGTTCATTGGGTTTCTGTTGCTGCAATGAAATACCATGACAAAATGGCACATTGGGGAGGAAAGGGTTTATTTGGCTTACACTTCCATATCACTGCTCATAACTGAAGGAAGTCAGGATAGGAACTCAGCAGGGCAGGAACCTAGAGGCAGGAACTGATTCAGAGGCCATGGAGGAGTGCTGCTTACTGGCTTGCTTCTCATGGCTTGCTCAGCCTGCTTTCTTATAGAACCCAGGACTGCCAGCCCAGGGATTGGCACCACTCACAATGGGCTGGGCCCTTCCCCATTGATCACTAAATGAGAAAATGCCTTATAGCTGAATCTTATGAAGGCATTTTCTCAATTAAGTGTCCCTCCTCTCTGATAACTCTAGCTTGTGTCAAGTTGACATAAAACTAGCCAGTACAACTGACCCCTTGTCAACTTGACACACAAACACATCACTTTTCAATTAGAACCTTTGCTTTTTGTTTATCCCCAGGATGAAATGTTAATATAATAATATGACATATATAAATTTTAAGGTCCAATAGTCCTTACAAATTTAAATACATTAAAAAGTTTAGTCTCTTTAAAATAGTCACTCTCTCCCTCTCCATCTGTTGATGGAATTTTCCTGTCCTAACAGCCTGCCAGTTCCCAAATGACCAACTAGAAGACTTTCCTTTCTTTCTTTTTTTTTTTTTTTTTTTGGTTTTTTGAGACAAGGTTTCTCTATGTAGTTTTGGTGCCTGTCCTGGATCTCACTCTGTAGACTAGGCTGGCCTCGAACTCACAGAGATCCACCTGCCTCTGCCTCCCAAGTGCTGGGATTAAAGCTGTGCGCCAATACTGCCTGGCCCAACTGGGAGACTTAATATTAATTATAATGTTTGGCCAATAGCTCATGTTTGTTACTAGCTAACTCTTACATTTTAAATTAACCCATATTTCTTATCTACCCTCTGCCACAAGGCTCATGGCTTGTTACCTCATTTTCTACATGTCCTGCTTCCTCTCTGTCTGCTGGTGTCTCCTCTGACTCCTGCTGTGGAATAATCCTTCTGTACACTATGAATATGTATTACTTTCACTGGTTAATAAAGAGGTGATAGTCTGGTAGCCAGGTAGGAAGTTAGGTGGGAAAGCCAAACTGAGAATGATGGGAAGAAGGAGGGCAGAGTCAGGAGATGGCTAGCCAGCTAGCTGCCACTGCCTAGCAAGCAGGACATGCAGAAAATGAGGTAACCAGCCACAAGCCATGTAGCAAGCATAGATATAGACATATGGGTTAATTTAAATGTAAGAGTTATCTAGTAACAAGCCTGAGCTATTGGCTGAGCATTTATAAGCAATACTAAACCTCTGAGTAGTTATTTGGGACTGGATGGTTGGGACAGGAAACAGTGTGTTCTTCATCCCAGCATCCTTAGTTAAGTTTTCCACCTCTACTTTCTGCCTGGCTACCAGCCAGTCAGTTTTTCATTGAACAAATTTGAGTGACAAATTTTTACAGTATACAAAAGGATTATTCCACAACACCCCTCTCTTTCCCTTTTTGTTTGTTTTTTAAGACAATGTCTCTCTGTGTAGCTCTGGCTGTTCTGGATCTTGCTCTGTAGACCAGGCTGGTCTCAAACTCAGAGATCCACCTGCCTCTGCCTCCTGAGTGGTGGGATTGAAGGTGTGAGCCACCACACTTAGCTTAAAATATCCAATCTCTTTAGGAATCTGAAATCTTGCCAGGCGGTGGTGGCACACGCCTTTAATACCAGCACTCGGGAGGCAGAGCCAGGCGGATCTTTGTGAGTTCGAGGCCAGCCTGGTCTACAGAGTAAGATCCAGGAAAGGCACAAAGCTACACAGAGAAACCCTGTCTCGAAAAACCAAAAAAAGAATCTGAAATCTCTTAAAAGTTCAAAGTCTCTCAACTCTGGGCTCCTGTAAAAATCAAAATTAAGTTAAATACTTCCTTCAAGAGGGAAGAACCAGGGCACAGTCACAATATGAACAAAGTAAAACCAAACTGGTAACTGTAAATATCTCAATGTCCAATTATCTGGGATTCACTTATGAACTTCTGGGCTCCCCCAAGGTGCTTGGATCATGTCTCTGGCTCTATCCTCTGTAGTACACACAATTTGTCTTCTAAGCTCTGGTAAGCTCCACTGCAAGGCTGTTGCTGTTCTTAGTGGTCATCCCATGGTACTGGCATCTCCAAAATGCAGTGCTGCAACTGGGCTGCACTTTCACCAATAGCCTCTCCTGGGCTCTCTTCATGGTGCCCAGCCTCAACTTCTCTGTGTGACCCCTTCAATCCCCAGGCTTCAGCTGCTACTGAGGCTGCTCCTTCACCAATGACCTCTCCTGACCTCTCACAGTGCCAAGCCTCAGCTGCTCTCCATGACCCCTTCAGGTCTTCAAACCAGTACCACCTGGGTGACTCTTAACTACCAAGTCTGGCTCCCAGCCATGGCCACCTCTGGACACAGCTTCTGGTGCTGACTCTCAGGAAACCCTTCCCAGAAGATTTCACCTCAGTGATGCTGGTCTCTTCTGAATCACCGCTAATTTCTCAGCTCCAGCTAAACAGCATCAACTGTCCCAGTAAAACAAAGGTTTCACTTCAGTGGTGCTGCCTTGTTAATCTTGGCTAATTTTCAGTCTCAGCTGAGCAGAACCACAGCATCTTAATTCAAAATAACAAACAGCCCTGACAGAATCATTAAATTTCCCTCTGAAACTTCCTAAGCCAGGCCCTCATTGTCTGCATTGCCTTCAATGTTCTTATCTTTCAAGACCCTACAGAACCACTCACCAAGCACTGCAGACTCAATGGCTTTTCTTGCACAGAGTTCCCAAGTCCTTCCACGATCCTCAAAACTCATGGTCAGGTCTGTCACAGCAATACCCCATTATCTTGGTACCAACTTGTCTTAGAGTTTCTATCGCTGTGATGAAACACCATGACAAAAAGGGAAGATGGTGAGGAAAAGGTTTATATGGCTTACACTTCCATATTACTGTTCATCATCAAAGGCAGTCAGTGGAGACTCGAACTGATGCAGAGACCATAGAAGAACGCTGCTTGCTACATGCTCCTCATGGCTTGCTCAGCCTGCTTTCTTATAGAACCCAGAACCACTAGCCCTGGAATGGCACCACCCACAATGGGCTGGGCCCTTCCACACTAATTAAGAAAATGCCTTACAGCTGGAGGTTTTTTTTTTTTTTTTTTTTTTTTTTGCGAGACAGGGTTTCAATGGCTGTACTGGAACTCACTCTGTAGACCAGGCTGGCCTTGAACTCACAGAGATCCGCCTGCATCTGCCTCCCAATCTGCACCTGGGATTAAAGGTGTGTGCCACCACTGCCTAGCATTACCGCTGGATCTCATGGAGGCATTTTTTCAATTGAGGCTCCTGATGACTCTAGCTTGTGTTAAGTGGACAAAAAATTAGCTAGTACACTGGGTTATCTTTTTTTTTTTTTTGTGGGTAGGAAGTAATTGTAATAAATTCAGTCCAGTTGTGGTGGGTGGGCCACGCCGGTAGGATTTGCTGAAGGAGGTGGAGGCAGGAGGTTCACGAGTTCGAGGGCAGCCTGGGCTACACAGGGGCTGGAGAGCTGGCTCAGTGGTTAAGAGCACTGACTGCTCTTCCAGAGGACCCAGGTTCAATTCCCAGCACCCACATGGCAGCTAACAACTGTCTTTAACTCCAAGATCTGACACCTTCACACAGACATACATGCAGGGAAATAAATAAATAAACAAACAAATAAATAAATAAATTCAGAAGCCCCCCCCCACTTTCTCTGCATATATTTACTTAAAGTCCACTAGGTTATTTTTCTCAATTTTTACACATTTTGGTATGTCAAATCTATCAGTCTTTTCCTTGGCGGTGTGCTGATCTCTATTTTTATCTATTTTTTTTTCTCTAATCAGATCTTTCATCAGTTTGGCAGAGGAGTGGGGGAGGGGAGAGAAGTGAGAAGCATTGAAACAGATGGATGGAGAAAAGCAGAAATGGAGGAAATTCTGATAAAGGGCTGGAGAGATGGTTCAGGGAGCGGTTAAGAGCACTTTGCTTCCAGAATACCCAGGTTCAGTTTTCAGCAACCATATGGTGGCTAACCACCATCCATAACTCCAGTTCCAGGGCATCCAATGCTCTCTTCTGACCTGCAAGGGCTCCGGGCACACATTTGTGCACATGCATATACGTAGGCAAAGCAATCATAAAATTAATAAAGTCTTAGAAATATCTATGATCCTTTTTCTGTAGCTGTACAATGCACTCCCATTTGGTTTAAGCTAATATGATTTGTTTTTCTGGTTATTTTTCTGAGACACAGTCTTGTCATCTAGCTCTGACTGGCCTAAGAAGATGCCATGTCCAGCATGCTGACTTTGAACTTGCCTCAAGCCTTCGGCCTTTGACGCCTCGGTGCTAAGATGACAGGCATGCACCACTAGATCCAGCTATGATTTGGACCAGAGTTTCACTTAAGCAGATAAAGTTGAATTCGCAGTCCGAGAGCAAAGTGAAAAGGGTGATTTCCTTGTGCTTGTGTACGAACAGGGCAAGAGTGGATGGACTGGGACGGGGCCTCCCAGTGCTCGCGCCCACATTCATCTTTGGCTCCTATGTGGTAGCTAATGCAAGCTCCAACTTACACAGGCCTTTAGTGAACTTCAGATAGATCAGGCAGTTGCTGGTGGCTGCCAGCAATCACGACTTGGATCTAGCTGTGCCAGGCTCTGAAGATCTCTCTCCATCCTCTATCATGGATCTGAGGACTCTGCTTAGCTAGGCTGCATAGCACATCTGCGAGCTTTTGAAAAATGGGACTCTCGCCCCTTTTCAAAAAGTCTGAGAGTCCACTGTGGGGGCGATTAGCATGACTCTTTGCAAAGAGTCAACTGCTCACCTGGCATGGGACCCGCCACCTTACCCTCATTCGGGCTGAGTAGGCCAGGAAGCTCTAAGTCCAACTGTGTTATCACAATTGCCAGCGTAATTGGAACAGGGTACCTTTCTGGGCCTCAGTTTTCCAGAGGCCTTGGTTCAAAGAAGCCTGGGCTTGCACCTCACCCCTCCCCGCTTCCCGCGATGGCCGTGAGGGGGCGCTGCGGCACCGCAAGTCGCTTCCGGGCATGGAGAGGGCGGGCCCGGGAGTAAACCGGAACCTGATGGCGGGTTCCGCCCTCGCGCTGGGGAGGAGTCCCGGAGCAGCGCTGGAGCAGAAGCCACTCTCACACCCTCCTCGCCCTCCCCACCGACATCATGCTCCAGTTCCTGGTGAGTGGAGCCTCCGAGGATCGGGCGCCGCGGTCGCGTCGTCCTCTCGGGGTCCCGGGTCGGCGGTGCACGGCTCTGAACCTGGGGCTCGAGCCAGTCGTTGCCCCATGGGGTAGCTCGCGCGGCTCTCCTCCGGCCTTCTCCCGAGTCCTTTGCTCCTTTGCCTGGGTTTATAGGCAGTCATTCGAGTTCTGAAAACTTTGAGGTGTCAGGGAGACGGATGCGTTTTCAAAGCCACTTACTGTGAGCTCATTGCGCAGTCCTAGTTAGTAAAAGTTTGATCAGAGAGGTCCTTAATGACTTGTCTCCTGCCCGCCCGCCCCCCACTTCCCACAGACCCTCCATCCCATCCTCGGCCTTATAGATGGCATTTTTGAGGCTTTAAGAGTGCCTTTCACAAGCCGTGCGTTAGTCAGCCACCTCACGACGTGGGAGCGAGCGGCTCACGGAGCTCTAAAGACCTTTTCAGTTTGCACGCTTTGAGGAGTGAGTCAGATTAGCCTATAAGTAACTCCTAATAGAACCCTTTTGGGAGGGGGGTGTAAAATGAGAATCAAAAGCAAATTGTCCAAGTTCTCCGTTTTTGAATTACCACGTTTTCTGACAAAAAAAAAAAAAAAAAAATCAATTATTTCTAAAATTGCCTGTTGAGGATTTCAGGAGAACTTGCCGACAGTCCAATTTTCAGATGAACGTTTTCAAACTTGATGTTTCATCCTCTAATTCTAATAAAGCAGATGTCCTTTTTCTTTCAGATGGTCAGTGGCCCCCTGGTGCTCCGGGAAGGAGTTGCTTAGTTAGCCCAAACAGGATTGTTGACATAAACTGCCCCACAAAGACAAGCCTGCTGCCCGCATTGCCTCTGGGGGTTTCTCCAGTGTCCTAACCGAGCATTAGCTTAGGAGGCAGGAGTAATTAACAGTCGTTTACTTGTTAGGAATCACTTTTAAAAGCAGTATCAGCCAGCTAGTGGAAGATATGACTGGCTTTCCCACTGCACCTGATGCTCATTGATAACTAGGGAGAACATGAATTCAATTTGCACAACATTTTACATGCTTTTGCTGAGTGGGTGTATTTGGTGTGGGACTAAAGTGCTCCGTGCTAAGATGGGTTTTGATTTGGGAATTTAAAATTTTCAACATTTAAGGAGAGATGCTGAAGCCACCTGTCAGATTCTTAGCACGGATGTAACTGGTCACCCACTAGGGTCCTCCTGCCCTGTGTCTCCCCTTCATTGCTTTTGTTGGGGATGAATGAATACAGATGGGCAGAGGTGGAGTCGGCTTTCGTGTTGTGGACTTGGTCAAACACTGGTAACTTCTGCAAGTCTTCCTCCTAAGTTAGCCGTTTCATCTAGAAAACACTGGCCATCCTGGCCTAATGTTTAGGAGTTTAGACTCCACCGCACAACTTTAGTCCCAGCACTCAGAAGGCAGAGGCAGGTCCATCTCTGTGAGTTCGAAGCCAGCCTGGTCTACAGAGCCGAGTTCCAGGACAGCCAAGGCTACATAGAGAAACCCTGTCTTGGAAACCAAAAAAGAAAAAAAGAAATTTAGGCTTAAAATTCACGCTTGAATTTGTACCCTGTCCTTATTACTCTCAAGCGGTGGGAGTTGGGCAAATTATTTAAATTTTCTGTGCTTCCGTTTGCCCTTTGTGAGGTTTTAAAGGAGCCAGTACATTAAGCACTTAAACACTGGCACTCACTGAAGACGGAGATACTGCCCCTTCTCTTTTGTAAGGTGTCAGAATGGGAGTTGGCCTCCCACAGACAGGTGATAGGAGAGGGCTGGGTGTGATGGAATGATCCCAATCCCAGTGCGAAACCGCCACTGCGCACTTTGTAGCCCTCTGAAATGTTTCCTCAGTTGTTGCCTAGGGGGCCATTGAAGAACTTGTGCTCCCGTGTTCCTTTCTCTTCCAGTTACAATGGCATCCATCATCCCCATTTCCACACTTCGCTCCACCCCTTGCCCCTAGCTCGACTAGTTTTATTTCCAGGAACGCGTAGACGGGAAGTCGGCTGTGAGCACTGTGGTGGCGGTTCACAGCACCTGTGGTGCTGTTACAGGGTCACTTCCTCTTTCCTTTTGAGCCCACAGTGGCTGTTAACTCAATCACATCTTCCTTAACTGTCTCCTTTAGCTTTGGGGCCTGTGCACCGGACTGCCTAGGTTCTGTTGTGTTAAAACTCGGAATCGCAGAGTGAGGGTGACTGGCCACTGCTCCCACAGACTGGGCCCTATCTGGGTGTAGCAGATGGGACGCTCCCTGCCTCTCTAATCTTTCCTGTTTTCACTGGCTGCTTCCCTCTGCTCTTAGTTACTGTGGGTGGCTCAGGCCTGGGTCTGTGAATTTCCCCTAAGGGAATGTGTTCTTTATCAAGCTGTCTCTTTTCACATCTTCACTGATGGCTTCCAAAACTACCTTGAGTCCTTTTCTGTGTGTTCCATCTATCACCCGTCAACATGTCTTATTGCCATTCTCTCACTCTTCTCATCTGGATTGACTGCTCCTTCCCGCTTCACCAGTCCTTCCCCACATTTGACTCCCACATTTGAAATGTTGACACAATCTTTGGTTTCTTTCTTTTATTCTTAATTTTATTCATTAAAACTGTTTCATTCTTGATATTATATGCCTGACATGTGTGTGTATTCACTTGTTTACACACTCTTTTTATGTGATGTAGCAGGTGCATCTTCCATACAGCAAATTTCTTTCTTAAATCACATCTGTCTGTCTGTCTGTCTGTCTATCTATCTTTCTCTGCACTTGTCTCTACTGTGGGGCCTGCACATGCAGAGGTCAGAGGACAGTTTTCAGGAGTTGATTCTTCCCCGGTATGGGTTCTGGGGCTTGAACTCAGGTTGCCAGGCTTTGTGGCAAGGGTGTTTACCTGCTGAGCCATTTTCCAGGCCAGACCTGCTGTATAGTCTTGACTAGGATCTTTCATGGCTCTGTGCTTCAGTTTTCCCAGCATAAATGTGGGCAATAATAGTGGTTCTCTAAGGTTGTGAGGACCAAGAGTTAATGAAAGAGGCAGGATGCCACCTTCAGTGGCGGCCATGAGGTCTCCGTGGCTGACCCACTGAAGCTTGCTCTCTTCACAGTGTTGCTGGTGAGTCGTTTCCACTCTGCTCTCAGAGCAGCTGTACTAGCTGGCTGCTGTGGAATTCAGGTGTGAACTAGAAGGCTTCTCCAGGCTGGCTGACATGCTGCTGCTTCTCTTCACTACTAAGGGATTTAGTTTGGGGACATACAAGGGACTTAGTCAATACTTGGTGATGACTGACTTCATTTACAGTCAGTTCTCCATATTTAACTAACCATGGATGGGAAATAGTAGGAAATAATTGTGTATGTATTGCATGTGTACAGTTTTTCCTTGACATTCCTAACCAGGATAGTGGGATGGACTGTCCCTGTGGCCTTACATTGCAGTAGGCATTGTGAGTGATGTAGAGGGTTAGGGTGAACTGGGGAATGTGGGTGGGTTTCTGTGCAGTTGTATAACCAGCTCAAACAGCTACAGATGTTAGTGTGTGGGGTGCCCTGGAATGGATCCCTCATTAATGTTAGGTCTTCCTTTTTCACTTCGTTACTACTTTTGGTTATATGATAGTTAAATATTTGTACCAGCGTCTTTGAGAGCAGGGAAACCAGTACATCCTTCCCAGAAGGATTTTCATGTGCCCCTGTTGATTATTGGCAGTTAAGGAGTTAATGATTTTTCTTATTATGTTTTTCTTTCTCCATTTATCCTCTAAGCAGTATTACTGAATATAAAACATAGCTTACCTCTTTTTAGTTTTCCAAAGCAGGTTCTCTCTGTGTAGCCCTGGCTGTTCTAGAACTCACTTTGTAGACCAGATCGGCCTTGAACTCACAGAGATCTGCCTGCCTCTGCCTCCTGAGTGCTGGAACTAAAGGCATGTGCCACCGCATCCAGCCGTAGCTTACCTCTTAAATAATGCTTTTCTAGGAAGTATAGAAGGGTTTTAGTTTCTAATCCCTAGCAGGGTTTTGTTTTAATGCATAGAATATGGATATTTTTACTACTTGAAGCAGCTGTTAAACATCTCATGATAGTCTTCACATCAAGTTTAAAAACTGAGACACAGAAATGGTACTGTATGTATATGCCTCCTTGGAAGGCCTTCTAATTTCTTCTTTTGAGTCTGAAATTGAAGAGTACTGTTACCAGGGCTGGAGTGATACTTCAGCTGTTAAGAGCTTTGGCTGCTCTACCAAGGGACGTGGGTTTGATTTGGCGCACACACATAGTTGTTCACAACATCTGTAACTCCAATTCTAGGGGATCTGATGTCCTCTTTTGGCCTCTGTGGGACTGCACAAAAATGATATACATTATAAATGTAGGCAAAACACCCATGCAGATAAAAATAAATAACACTTAAAATACTGTTATCAACTTAGCTTTTTATTAATTCTAGTTAGTTAATGCATAGTTTTGAGTTGTAGATGTTCTCACCATAGACCAAATATTTTTAGGCTTCCTTTTCAGTGCTAGCATGTAGCTATATTTGCTTAATATTTTTTTAAGATTTATTTTTATTATTTTAAGTGTGTGTTTTGTGTGCATGCGCACACACACACACACACACACACACACACACACACACACACAGACACACCTACCCCTTGAGGGCAGAGGCGTTAGGTTTTCTGGTGAGTTACAGGCAGTTATGAGCTGCCTGATGTATGTGTTAAGAACTGAACTCTCATCCCCTGCAGGAAGAGTCGGTGCTCTGAGCCGCTGACCCATCTCTCCACCCTTCTTTTTAGATTCTTAAACCTTTGTCAGTAACTTGGGCTCGGGCATGCTATTTTTGAAACTATGTAATTGGATGAGTCATACTTTGAACTTGTCAGCCGCTTTGGGTTCTTGCCAGGATCCATCCCCAGGTAAAAATTGTAGTTTTATTTGTTGATCTCCAGACACTACAACTTTCTGGAGGGGACAGGCTTTGAGCAAATGGCCAGATGCATCATTCTAAGTGATCTTGGTTGCTTTTACCAGTACTTTCTTAATGCTAATGGATAGAGTATTGCTGACTGATCCGTTCGTGTGTTTAAAATTCAGAATACTTTTAGATTTCTTATGTGCGGACTGTGCCATTTATTTGCCTGGTTTTCTTTTGTTCCTCTGGCATTTCATTCTTTCTAACAAAGTCCTGTTTGGAAGCCATGAATTTGTCTTTGGTTTCTTCCATTTCATCCCAGGTAGCTGACATTATTTTACCAAATTTTAGTGTTCGCTCTCTCTCTCTGGCATTGAGACAAAAATTCCCCCAGCTAATGTCTGTAATCCAGGGGTTTTAGTGTGCTCCGAGATTGTGTGGCCATCACTCTGTTTAATATAAAAAAGAAACTGTGTAATGTTAGGGTTCATTTCTCATCCCCCCTCCAGCCCAGACAGTCACTGGTTTATTTTCTGTCACTGTGTCCTCTCAGATATCCTGCTGGTGCCCCAGTCATGGAGATCCTGTGGTGTGGTTCTGTAGGACCTGCCCCTTCATGTGCTGTAGCAGCTCATAGATAGGGTAGGTGTTGGGGTGAGCCAACTCAACCCTGGATCTGGGTTTGGTCAGCTGAGTTGGTCAGCCTGGGTCTCCACTGAATCTTCCCTCTCCCAATGTCCCCCACTCCCCTGTGAGGGATGAGCTAGCTCCCCCACACTCATGCCACTGCCTACATGTTGCTGAGGTTAGCTCTCCCATGTGGTGGCCTGTGAGGGGTAGGATTAGCTCTCCATGGCTGCTGAAGGCCCAGGCCAGCTCACTACTCTGCTAGGACATCAACATGGCTTCAGGCAGCAGCCCAGACCACAGATACCCCAATGGCCTTTGGTGGTAACATAGGCCTCAGACCAGCTGCAGTAGGACCAAGGACCCAGACATGGCCCCTGGTCGAAGCAGGGCCTGGACATCACCATGGACTCGGGTGGCAGTGCAGGCCACTCAGATCAGCATGGCCTCAGGTAGCAGCCCAGACCACAGACATCTGCATGACCTTTGGTGTTAACACTGGCCACAGACATCAACACGGACCATGGCTGCAGTAGGACCGTGGACCCAGACATGGCCCTGGTTTGTTTGTGGGAGGTGATGGTGGCAGCCCAGGCCCAGAGAGCACCATGGCCTCTGGTGGCAGCACAGGCCACGCAGGTCAGTTTGGCCCTGGGTGAGAGCATGTCTCCCCCCCACCCCCCACCCCAGACATCAACATGGCCTCAGGTGGCAGCCCAGACCAGGGACATCCTAATGACCCTTGGTGACAGCACTGTCCATGGACATGGACATCAACACAGGCTGCAGTAGGACTACAGACCCAGCCATGGCCCTCAGTGGCAGCCCGGCACATCATGGCCTCACATCTGCCTGCTCTAGTTCCACCTCTCCACGGCACATGCCCTGCTCCACTTCTCTCTCTCCCGTCTCCCCACCGAGTCCTCCAGCTTTCCCATCTCTCCATCACGTGTTCGTTCATTGTAGTGCGCCTGCCATTCCGTGCCGGAGGGGGGGGGGGCTGGGTGTCTTCTGGTTTTTGTTTTTGTTTTGTTTTTTTCAATAAAGTCATCTTAGTGGGTGTGCCATGGTTCTTTGTGGTTTTGATTTGCAGTTCTTCAACAACTAACTGATGTCAGACATCTCATGGGCTTGTTGACTGTGTCTTTGGAGAAATCCACTCAAGGCTTTTGCCCATTTTTTAAATTGAATTGTTTCTTTGTCATTTAAATGTGAAAGATCTTTATTCTGGATACAAATACTAACAGATATATGATTTGCAAATAATTCTCTTCTGTGGTTTGTCCTTTCTCTTTGGTATTATTTGAAAAGCAGACATTTTAAAATTTTTATTTATTTTGTGTGTGTGGTGTATGTGTGTATGTGCACATGAATATATGCAGGTCTGCTTGCCTGTGCATGTGGATGTAGAGGCAAGAGGTCAAGTGTAGATTTTACTTTTCCTGCCTATTGACATCTCCTGAACAGCATGCATATTTTCCTGACCTCTCGGGTGTCCTCCATCATTTCTCTGAGAAGTGACACTTCTCAGATTGGGTTGTGTATCATATTCAAAATGTCTTATTGTTAGATCTGATGGCATTTTGGAACTGGAAGAGGGTGCCGTTTATAGAGGCCTATGGGTTTTTTGTTTGTTTGTTTGTTTTGTATTTTAAAATAACTGTCCCTTCTCTTGTGCTCCAGTGCTTGGTGACGTTGCTAAGATAGAGCCGCACTAGAGAGCCTGTGTTTATTTTGAGACATACATAGTAAGAAGCAGGAATTTTAAGTCTGAGCTGGGACATTTCGGTGGTAGGCTATTTTAAGAGATGGGAAGCCCGGCTCAGCAAGGCTCACCTGAAGGCACACAGATGCTGGCAGACAACCAGAGTTCTGGTGCTGTTGTTCCTTGGTGTTTTCTCAGTCCCATTTTCCTTCTGGGAGATATTAGGATTAGTATCCTCAAGGGACTTTTTTTTCCCTCTTCCTTTTAAACTTTGTCTCAAATGTAATTATCTTTCTGGATTTCAAGAACTTGTGGTTTGAATCTAGTGTAGTGGGGAAAAAAGGAAATCTGCTTCTTGGTGCCAGCTTGGTAAGGATTTTTTTTTTTTTTTTTTTTTTTTTTTTTCGAGACAGGGTTTCTCTGTGTAGCTTTGCGCCTTTCCTGGAACTCACTTGGTAGCCCAGGCTGGCCTCGAACTCACAGAGATCCGCCTGGCTCTGCCTCCCGAGTGCTGGGATTAAAGGCGTGCGCCACCACCGCCCGGCTGGTAAGGATTTTTTAAAAGCATCAGAAAATGGTCAGCGATGAGAAACTAGATAGCCTTGTTTGTGTTTCTTGCTAGCAACAAACCAATTTAAAATTGCTCTTGGAATTTAAAGGCTAAGGATAGGAAAGACCCAGTTGTGCTTTCCCCGTTAGGGTTTATTTTCACTGTTCTAGTTGGAGGTGACAGTAGTACCCTGGAGTGCGGGTGCCTGCGGAAGGTGAATACGGTGTTGGTTCCCTGGTGCTGGACTCAGTTGTGAGCTGACTAACATGGGTGATGAGAACTGAACTCTGGTTCTCCACAAGAGTGGTAGTACGAGCTCTTAAACTACTGAGCCGTCTTTCCATCACCCCATCTGTATCCTTGCCCTCTCCGAGTCTGGACACCTCATGTGTGATTGATGATACAGTAAGTGCTGTTCTTTGATTTCTGTTTTAACTTCTCTACAGAGACTGAGCAGAAGCAACACTGTCTCGACAAAATAATGGGGGGAAAAGGTAGATGCCAATTTGAATTTATTAAGTCAGAAATTAGCCTGAAGTTGTGAGCTCTGAAGTAAAAAGATGCCTGGAGGAAAACAGAACTATCTTCATTAAAACGCAAAGCTGAGAGACTTAATCCCTGTGTGTATAGGGAGTACTCTAGATTTTCAGGAAAATCTCACCCAGTGGGATAAACAGTTACAGTTCTCTAAAAGCTGTTCTTGTCCCTTCTGTCGTTGGGGGGGAGCCATGTTCCCCACAGACTTCAATGTCCTACCCTTTAGTTCCCACCCTTGGCATTGTGCTGGGCTCATGGATGTGTCAGAGTTTCCTGTTCTTTCTGTCCTTGTGGAGCTGAGTTTCTAAGTAACTCAAGTTGTCCTGTGCTGCTTTTGTGAATAACCCTGGGCAGACCACGATCGTTCTTTTGAAACACGGAGACTGAACTCTGAGACTTCCTTTATTTTCTAAACTTCTTTGGTTCAAATGATTTTTGTTGCTGTTGTTTGTTTGTTTGTTGTTTTGAGACCAAGTCTTGCTGTGTAGGTGTGGGATAGAACTCTTGCTCTGTAGCTGGGACTGTCTGTGTAGACCAGAATGCTCTCTCACTGTCGAGGATCCTCCTGCCTCTGTCTCCTGAATGCTGGGATTGCAAGTGTGAGCCACCATGTCCCCTCCAGTGGGTGTTTGTAACTGAGTACTTTTTATCAGCTGTAGACAGGAGTAACAGCACCTGCAACAAATTAACAAAAGGGGAAATCAAATAGCATCCAGTGACAAAATCGGAACCTTGCCTGGGTTTCGGGATCTCCATTCAGGACTGTATGGGGGCTTGTAGGAGATAAGGGAAACTTACTCATAGCCACCGTTTATGCTGTCCTGGGCTTTCTAATGTCGGTGCATATGTGTGTGTGTGGATGTGATTGTTTCATAGGAGAGAGATGTGACTCCTACGTTGTATGCAATCCTACACTGAGCACCTGAGCATTCACCTGCCATGTATCTTGGGAAGATGTAGCCCGTGTGTTTGGCTTGGTCACAGGCTCATCATGGATTTTGTCTGCACTATAACTCTCCTGTTCTGTTGTTTCAGCTTGGATTTACTTTGGGCAACGTGGTTGGAATGTATCTGGCCCAGAACTATGACGTAAGTAGTCATATTCACATCTTTCTTGGATCTCTGTAACTATTTCATAGTTATTTTTCTCTCTCAAGGTAAAGTTTGCCTACTAGCATAAACCAGGTCCATAAGTGTGAGTCCTTAACTTTATAGAAAGTTTTTCTAAATAAATAAAGAAAAAAAGAAAGAAAGTTTTTCTGTTGTTTGAAAAAATAATTGAACTCACAGATGGATGGATGTCCCCATATCATCACAAGAGAATTGGGATGTGGATTTATAGAGTGTGGTTCATGTAAGGAAGACAGTTTGGTGGAGTGGGGAGTTACATCAACCTTACTGTAGGGATGAGGGGTGGAAAACTGGATGTCACAACCGGATGAGGACCCCGAAAGGTGCTTTAGAAAGACAAGGGATTATACTTTCTTGTGTAGTAAAGGTTTTAGTGTGGCAAAAGGAGTCCCGTCACTAGAATCTAGTTTTCTAGCCAGGGACTTTATTGCCTTGTCATTTATTGCAAATAGATATGTATCTTTTAGTTGGCACTGGGTTGAAGGACTGAGTTGGGTCCTTCTGGCTTTCAGAGAGGGCACATAAACTTAACACTGATAACTTTTGTATGCAGGGCTGAAGCAAAGAAATACCACTGTTGAGCAGGTCTCCTCCAGAGGAAGTCAAAACCTTGCAAAGGCAGTATTAAAAGAAGAAACATGAAAGAATATTGGTTAGGTAGATGCTAAATTATAATGCTGCCTTTTTCTTTTAAAGATGCCAAACATGTCGAAAAAACTTGAAGAGATTAAAAAGGACCTGGAAGCCAAGAAGAAACCGCCTAGTTCCTGACACTGCCAGGCACTGAGGGGCCTGCCTCCTTCATAGCCGCATCCCAAAGCTGTGTTCCTCTTCAGCCTCAGACCCTGCCAACATGGGGCCAGAAGTCGGGTTTCCTTGCGTTTCCAGCAGCTTCTCTTCCTCCTGTAACTTCCGTCCAGCTGCGTCCGAGTCCTAAGACTGGAATTATGGTGCTAGGTTAGCAAACACATTCTTTCTTAGTGCTCGTTCACCTGTCCTCTGGGAGTTCTACCACCCGTTGTCAAGAGAAAAAAAGAATGAGTTTGGATAGCTGATTTCACTGTCTAGCAGTCAAATAGGAGCTTGTTAGACGTTTGTTACTAAAATTTATTGTCAAAGTAATTAAAATCAGTACCTTCAAGCCAGTTTCTGAATTATCCATTTATTTTGTTATCAAGGAGCTCCATGATTGATAATTTAACCAGTAAATCATTTGCTTGTCATTAACCAAGAAACTGAATTCTATAAGAACTGGGAAATTTTAAACATGCAAAATAATTGTTGTCTGAGTAGAGTTCAGTCTGTTTAGCCCCGAGTATTCTTCTTTAATGTTATATTTGCTCTGACTCTGCCATCAAAAGAACCATTCTTTATGCGTGCACACGACATTATGTGATAGGTGGATAAGTGAGAAGCTGTTGATAAAAGAATGATAAACATTAAAGTATGTACTAACTGTATAGCTTTATAGCTATTCTCCCTAAGAGAAATGTGGTCCGAATGTATGATAAAATGAGACCATGGGGGAAAATTCTGCTTTTTTCCACAGTTGAAGCAACCCCCACCTTAATGAGAATAGATCATCATCATCATCATCATCTTTTTTTTTTTTTTTTTTTTTAAAGACAGTCTCCCTGTGTTACCCAGGGTGGCCTTGACCTCCTTGGGCTCAAGCAATCCTCCTGCCTCAGCCTCTGGGTGCTGGGACAGTCCTCCCTGTGTTGCCCAGGGTAGCCCTGAACTCCTGGGCTCAAGCAATCCTCCTGCCTCAGCCTCAGGTGCTGGGACTACAGGTATGCACCACAGTGTCCGGCCTAGTCCATCATATTTTTAAGTAAAAATATTCTAGGAGGTGATATGAAGTGATTTCACACAAAGGTTCTTTGTAGTTTCTGTCTTGTTTCCAGGTATAGTTCTTCAGGCAAACCCCAGTTTCTTGTGTACCTTTGAGAAAGTGTCTAAACACACTTGTGTTTTTGGTTTTGTTTACACAGTACTCTGCCTTTTGTCTCTTCCTCTCCTTTTATTTTTGTTTGACACAGAGTGTTAAGCCCATGCTTTATAGTCAAGGATGACTTTGAACTTCTGATCCTCCTGCCTCTGCTTCCCAGGTGCAAGGATTATAGGTGTGTACCACCATGCCCAGCTGCTCTTTTTAAAGTCCTTTTCTCTTTCCTTTTCTTTTTTTTTTTTTTTTTGTTGGAGCTGAGGACCGAACCCAGGGCCTTGTGCTTGCTAGACAAGCGCTCTACCACTGAGCTAAATCCCCAACCCCTGTCTTTCCTTTTCCTTTATTTCATTTGTTTGCTTTTTTGACACAGGATCTCACTATGTAGCCCTGGCTGGCCTGGAACTCTCTATGTAGACCAGGCTGGTCTCAAACTCACAGAGATCCACCTGCCTCTGCCTCCCGAGTGCTGGGATTAAAGCTGTGTTCCATCGTACCTGACTTGCTTTTTTCTTCTTAATGGAACATATTCCATGTCTATGTTAAGAACAAGGAAACTTAACCCTCTGTTCTCTGTGTAAGATTCTATTGAATGGATATTTCATGATTGAATGTGCAACTGATGAATGTTTAGGTTGTTCTTTTGCTGCTGTGGTGATAGCCACGATCCTGCTGTCCATATCTACCCAGAGTATAGCTATAAGACAAAGCCCTAGAAGTCTAGTTTGCATGAAGACAGAGTCTTGTTTCAGAGGGCTTGTTGGGCAGCTTCTCTGACAGTGCCTTTCTGAAGATATTTCAGTGGACAACAGCTGTAAGGATTACTTAGAGACACCCATTTTTTAGAAGGGGATGGCACCGATCCCATATGGAAGTAAGAACATGGCGCTAATACTTGGGAATGCATTTTATCCCTGTAAAAGTCATTTTTTGATGGGAGACAGAGGAAGAGCAAATTATGTTTTGGCTTCTCCCTAGCAATGGGGAGTGGGCAAGTGGTGTGTTTTTCTGAAACTTTGTAACACCTACCTCATGAGGGTTTCATGAGAAACAGTTGAGATGATGTATGTGCTCTGTTATACTGTGCTTTGCAAACTATTCAATAAATAGCAGATATTAGTTCAAACATGCTGCTTTGAGCCATACTGCTTTCATGTTTCTATAGTCACTTTGGAACCAGTTCATGAATCGCGTAGAATGTGGTGGTATTCTGTGGTTAGTCTCTTGGATATTAATGAAAATATGCAGTATCCAGTATCCACTGTCCTTGTACTGCCCAGCTATCAAGATTTGATTGTGAATGACTAGGTCCTTAGCAGAATAAACTACAGCCCCAAAAGAAGAAAGGTTTGTCACACTCGAGGATATTCAGAATGCTAGATAGAGGCTTACTTAGCAAGCTTTTGGCAAAGAACCGCCATGACAGCATTGTTGTATGCGTAGCTGCTTTGGAGGTAATGGGCCTTTAGATATTAGGAGATTATGTTTTTATATAAAGAAAGACTTATCCATACTATTTTTTAAAAGGTTTATTTTATGTGTATGAATGCTCTTTCTACATGTATGGCTTGATGTCAAAAGAGTGCATCAGATCCCATTACAGATGATTATGAACCACCATGGGCTTGCTGGGAATTGAACTCAGGACCTCTGGAAGAGCAGCCAGTGCTCTTAACTGCTGAGCCATTTCTCCATCTCCTATTCATATTATTTTTAATTATGTGTGTGTCTGCATGTGTGCTGCAAGCTGCAGAAATATGAAGTAGGATTTTAGCTGACAATGGCAAAAGCTAATACCTGGAAGAACAGGGCTCTTCCAGAGGATAAAGTCATACCTCCAGGAGTATTGGTGATATTGGCTTTTGAATATGTTAGCTGTTTCCTGCAGTGAATTTCTTGTGTGCTATTGTAGCTTTCCCATTTGATTCTTTCCCCAAGAACTTCTAACAGTATGGTTGATCGTTCATTGGCACAATTTCCCCTATACAATTGGGGTATTTGTATAACATCTCCAGGCTTTTGTTCCCCCTTTTTAGCATTAGACTGAGAAGTCTGCCTATATGTAATTATCTTCATTAGCAAGCATCCAGCCAGGGCCATCTCCAGATAAAAGAATTTTATCTGAGATAACTATCCAAGGACAGACTGCAGATAGATAAGCATTCAGACTGCCTGCTAGTTTCCTGAGATAGGGTAAATGTCTTACTGATACAACCACCAAGGCCAGGTAGATGTTAGGTACAAAGCTTTATTAAGCTTAAACCCTCCTTTCTCCCATAGCCCTAGTGGTATCTCTAGTTCTAAAGACTCCTCCTTTAACAGTTAACTCAGAACAAAAGGGCTTTTACATACCACGTGCATCAAGCTGTGACACAGGCTACCTAGCTACTGAGTACACTTGCCTGCCCTACCAGAAAGCGGCACAGCCAGACAATAACTGATTGTATGTGTATATAAAACAGGGAACTTGAGAGAAGGTGGACGGATGAAATGGAAAGAACTTTGAGAGAAAATAGAAGGGACAGAGAGGAGCTAAGTATGAGAACAGAAATGAAGCTGTGTAGATAGAATTGATTTAGAAGAATAAAGGGAATGGACTAAAGAGCTCAATGTACTTAGATTCATTTGACATCCCTCAGATTAATTCTTTGCCGCTGGTAGCGTCTCTTCTGGAACTCTGGGAAAAGGATATAAGGGGCTGGACCTCTACAGTCTTTGTTACATGTGAGTATATTCATGTGAGTGCAGGTACCTTGAAGAGACAAGAGGCTCAGATCCCATTCACCTTCACAGATGGTTGTAAACCACTTGCTGGGAACCGAACTCTGGTCCGCTGGACGAGCAGCAAGTGCTCTTAACCACTGAACCATCTCTTCAGTCCCAAGGTCTTCTTACATTATATTATGTAGTCAAACTCTTGGGGACAGAGGGCTTCCCTCAGGAGTGACACTTACCTGTACTGACAGAGTTGTTTCTATAAGGGAAGCTGCCTTCATTTCAGCTCCAGCATAGAAATTGGCACACAGTAAATAGAGGCTAGTTGCAAGTTTGCTGTTCAGGTACAGTCTCCTGATGTTTTGCTGTGTTTATTTTCTGATCCTGGGGATCAGACTCATGACCTTGCACATGCTGGGCAAGTGTTCTGCTACAGAGGCATATCCCCAGCCCTGGCTTTCTGTTCTGTAGCAGTGAAAGGGAGCTCAGTTCTTGGGCGAGACATTAGCCATTGACATAAATGTTGGAAGAGTCTGGAACCATTGTGAGTTGTGGGGGGCAGGGATTGGAAATTGGTAATGTGAGTGGGATTGTGATTGTGAAGACCCATCACCGAGACATGGCCCTCCTTGTCTCCATTTAAAAGATACTTGAAAATTCTGGGGATATATTTTAAGAAAACTTTGCCTTAGGTGACCGTAAGAGTTACTCAAAATACTACAGCAGCTTCCTCTGACACATGAAATAGAAGACTTCAGGATTGTTGGGATTATTTTATGCATTTACGTATGTATGCACATATTTATTTAGTTTCTGGACACAGGGTTTCTCTCTGGAGTCCTGGCTGTCCTAGACCAGGTTGGCCTTGAACTCAGAGATTCGTCTGCCTCTGCCTCCTGAGTGCTGGGATTAAAGGTGTGTGCCACCACTGCCTGACATGATTGTTGGAAATTTAATAACTACACTAGACTTGAAAGACATATCCTCAAACCGTAAACCTGGAGAAAAAAGCCACCAAACGTTTAATTTCAAAGGGTGACATTTTATGAGTCATCACAATGGCATCTTTAGACTTCTGAGCTGAAGTTGTATGGAGTTAAGGAGATGCCTACTTCTGGTGTAAAGGAGAAATCTGATTTCTCTTTCTCTAACTTACTCAGTTTTTATCTCACAGCTGCAGAGAAAAGGGAGAGGTGTGACTTTCCTCGGCTGTCCCACCAGTCATGGTGTACACGACTACGTATGTAATGTTTGCATTTCCACAGGGCAGGCAGTTCACGCCCTGGATACTGTGCTGGTGTTTGCTTTTCTGGTGAGATCTCCTACATTTAAAATAGTACATTAAAGGTCCTCCTTGTGAAAGAACACTATACTGTACTGTAGCAAATGAAGCCTTTCTTAAGCTCCCAGCCGTGGGTCTGCTCCTGACACCCATCAATGAGTTCTTTTTTCCCTGCTCTTAGGGCCTTGCTTATGGAAAGGAACAGGGCAGTGAAGGGAAAATATTTTAAGACCTTCTGGGGAGTTTGTGGTACTTAGAATTTCAAGGGTTCAGTGTATGCTTTTCCTGAGTCTGGTTGCAACATACTCAGCCAAACGAGGGACGTCATGGATGGCAGTTTTATGAGGCACAGTGGAAGCAAAAAAGAATGGAGAGGGATTTCATGGAAAGAGCCCAGGGTGGAGCATTGCCTGAATCATTGCCACGGTGGCCGGAGGGTGGGAAAGGTGTGGTGAGGTGTGTCATCATGTGCAGATGCGCAGGGCTAGGACAAAGTGCCGTGGAAGAAGATACCGTGTTCACTTAGAGTTTCAGCCCCTTTATGTCAGTGGGTCGAGCATCTTGCAGTACTGATAGTAATTCTAACGTTTAGAGATACTAACAGTAGGGTCTCTGCATGTGACGTTGACTGTGCTGTCTTTGGTATTCACAGGGGATTGGTTCCAGGACCCCTGTAGATACCAAGGTCCAAGATGCTCAAGTCCCTCATGTACAGTGGTGTGCATCTGCATAGACCTGGCACATATCCTCCATGGAAGGAGAAGTAGCAGTTTTTAAAAGCCGTGATGATGGACGTGAGTCTTCGTGACATGTAGATGCTGAATGTGGAAGGTCATACCCGTGCTTGCTGTTGCTGTGAGGAAACGCCCTAACCCAAAGCAACTTGTGGAGCAAAGAGTTTATTTTGCTTACAGGTTGCAGTCCATCATCAAGGGGACCCAGGAGCTCAAGGCAGGAACCTAGAGGGAGAAACTGAAGCAGAGGCCAAGGAGGAGTGCTGCTTACTGACTTGCTTCCCATGGCTCTCTCAGGTGCCTTGCACAGCACAGGTCTACCTGCCCAGGGACGGCACAGCCTGTAGAGGGCTAAGCTCTCCTACATCAATTAGCAATTAAGAAAATACCCCATGCCGGGTGGTGGTGGTGCACGCCTTTAATCCCAGTGTTTGGGAGGCAGAGGCAGGTGGATCTCTGTGAGTCTGAGGCCAGCCTGATCTACAGAACGAGTTCCAGGACAGCCAGGACTGTTGTATAGAGAAATCTTGTCTCAGAAAACAAAACAAAAACAAAAAAAGAAAAAAGGAAATAATCTATAGACATACCCACTTGCCAATCTGATGGGGGCAGTTCTTCAGTTGAGGTTGCCTCTTTCCAGATGTGTCAAGTTGATAATCGAAGGTAACTATGACATGGATGACTTAAAGGGATTTCATAGGCAGCTTTGAGAAAAAGATGCAGCCATACTTAATATCCTCAGCTCTGTTTCATCATCTGGAAGATGAGCTGGTGAAAGATGATTGTATTTTCACAGACACTGTGTGATACTAGAAAATAAAAATCAAATTGTACCAGGAGGAGGGCTGGAAGTGAAGTGCTTTTAGAAGATTAGAGGGTACCCACATCTGCCGCTCCATTATCGAGGTAGGCAGTCAGGTTTGGCCTGAGTCCGGGTTAGGGAAGAAGGTGCCGTTTGAGCACGGCCACGTCAGACTGTGATGGTTAAAGGCGTCTGCTAATGGAGACCGGGCAGCAGCTCCTGTGGGGTGCCATTGCTTTCCCCGAGGAAGACTCAGATGGCTGAAGGTGGCCAGTAATTCTAAGAACTCTTACCTTCCCTTTCTCTTTTTACCTCTATACTCCCTCAATCATGTCACCTATGCTTTTCTTATCCAACCCAGGGTCTTAGAGTTCTGTAGTGGTTCAGAACAGTGAGAAGCCATCCTGGCAACAGGAGAAACACCTCGACTCAAAACATTTTTTTGGTTTTTTTGAGACAGGGTTTCTCTGTGTAGCTTTGCACCTTTCCTGGAACTCACTCTGTAGCCCAGGCTGGCCTTGAACTCACAGAGATCCACCTGCCTCTGCCTCCCGAGTGCTGGGATTAAAGGTGTGCGCCACCACCGCCCGGTGGGATGCCGCCACTTTCAGGCCAGCTATACTGTTGGCATTGTGTGTGGCCTTGTGAAGTCTTCACTGTTGTGATTGGCCAAATACTGGCTGTGCTCGTTAGTAAGGTAGAAGAGGTCGTTTTCCTGGTTAAACCTGGTTGGCTACATTCTGTGGAGCCTGGAAGCATTGTCTGGCACACAAGGAACTTCACAACTCAGACGTGTGGTAAGCTAAAGGTGTGATTGAAGGGATACATTGTCACAAGGAAACTGTATGCCACCAGTGGTAAACTTAAATCGGTTACAACAGTGTAGTAACTGCAGGGGGCTCCTCTTTTCTAAGACACGTTCAAGAAGCAACTGATAATGAAATCAGAAGCGCAGAATGGCCGCAAACAAGGGATGGAAATCTCCATCTAGCCACCCAGCAAGGGCGTCTGATGGGAAAACCGACACGCTCCTCCAGTGGAAGGAGTAGGCCTTGCTTCACAGTGAGTTATTTTCATCAGAAACATTTATTGAGCAGTTAGAGTTTAATACATTGTAAAGAACGCAAGACACATCTTCCCCTCAGAGGGCTCAGGGATGTATAGGAAGGACCAGCAGGGCCTTTGGGCACTACTTAGAACTTGGTGTTCTCAGAAACAAACTAGTCATTACATGAAGAAGCAGGTGTAATATCAATACTGCGGTCTTAACTGGAGTTTTGGTCTCCATAATAAGACAAGTATGAACTTTTTTTCCTCCCTCACCACACTCATAAGGCAATAGCATTTCCGGTTAATGACAGTGCATAGAGATGCTGATCCCGCCACTTTTGATGGAAGAAGGCCAGCCTCTTTGTAAAGGGGAACATTATTTCTTTACAGGAATTTGGTGCCAAGGTAAAGAGGAACCACGAGAGAGAGAGAGAGAGAGAGAGAGAGAGAGAGAGAGAGAGAGAGAGAGAGAGAGAGAGAGACTAAAGGCAAATAAAACTGATGAAGGTACAGATTGCCACAAAGAGGACTTCCCAAGGGTTACCTTTTCCTAGACACAGACAGAAATGCTTGAGAACACTGAGTAAGGCTTTCCCCCAAAGAGAGGTCACATGTCTTGTGGTCTGTGCGGGCAGAGTGCTCTGCTATTTCCGATTCCTAGGAAGGTGTGACAGGGAGGCCAGACAGTTTGTGAGGCGTCCCTCAGGGAACTAAGGCTTGCAGCGTTTCTGGTCTTCAGGAGGAGTTAGGGCTGGGCACAGGGAGAGGGCAGCTGTAGACTTTCTTGAGAGTCGGTGCTAAGGGGAGCAGGCAGGTTGGGAGGGAGACACACCCAACGCGTCTGGTGGCAGGTAGAGGAATCTGGTGATGGATGTCCTCTGTATGGGTCTGGGCGGTGTGCTCCCAGTGGTCTTCTTTGCCGGTGGCTCAGCTCTGGCTGTGCAAATTAACTGTCCACTTGTGTTAGGTCTGATCGGTGATGTTGCTGACCTTAGCCCAGGCTGGGAAAGTGTCCAAGTGGAAGAGGCTAACTCCCCAAGTATTGATGGCCACCATCACTATCACCAGGCCAATGACATTGACTCCTAGGCCAGCTTTCACCTGCAGGACACAAGCCAGAAAAAAAAAAACCCTGGTCATTCTGAGTCAACAGCAGCCAGACTGCCCCACAGTGAGCCCTTCCTAGGCCTCGACTTAGCCCTGCCCCCGTGCTGTTCTGACTTCTCTCAGTAGCTGCCTGGCCTGCTCCAGTTCTACCTTACCAAGGTGTACCCATCTGTGGAAGGACTGGAAAGGCTGAGAGGTAGGGGAGGATGGGAGAGAGTGATAAGAATCGCCTTCGCTTCCTGCTTATAGCACACCCATCATTAAGAAGAAGCCTAGGAGGTCTGTGAGCTAGCTGGAAAACCAGATGTGAGGAATGTTATTGTTTGTGCAACAAAATGACGGGGGAAATATATTCTACGTAAGAGATCTCCTGAGCAGGAAGGCAGAGCCTCCTAAGTGCTCAGTACATTAAGAATGTAGGAGAGGCTGTGTTTACCACTGTTACCATCTCTCCATCCCCAGCCCCCAAGGAACAGCTGAGGGATGTAGAGTACCTAGGGTTACTTAGGGGAGTAGCTGCCCCAGAGGGCCTTTGCTTCTTCCTGAAGAGGAAAGTGTACCTCTGACAGGACCCATTTCATTTCTCCCTGGGCATCGACACTCCTAGGTCAATGATGTGAAGGATGGTGGACTGGCTGAACGGGGACCCAGGGTCAGGGCAGCTAGCATCCTTCCATTGAGTAACCAAGCACATAGCTTGTAGCTCAAGCAGGTCCTCTAGCTAGTAGGAAGCTGGAGGATATTATAAGGGAGAAATGGATGCTGGAAAATTGTTCAAAACCCATGGCTAGCCTTCTCTTTAGGACCTGAACTTCTCCATCATCCTGGGCCCCTGTTGTGTGAGGAGTAGACCATGCTTTTCAGCAGATGGTGGATGGGTTCTAACTTATTAAATTAAGGAAGTACCTAGTTGGAAGCATCTTGTTGAACAGATGAAGAGACTGGGGATTTAAAGTTAGCATCATGCTAGGAATGGAACCTGACACAGGTTCACTCGTCTCCTAGTTCCTTTGTTAATTACTGTCTCTAATAATTAATATAAAGGCTAGGGGGGTGAGGGGTCAGCCACACAGGGGAAGTGGAGGCAAGAGAGTTGAGGCAAAGCTCAGCATGAACAGTCTAAGGGTCATAGAGTAAGAGGAGAGGGGGAGGATGTGTCCATGACCTCCTGCTCCAAAGTCATCCCGATGAAGAGCAGTTTTAATGGTGGAGAAGGGTCTCCCAAAACTTCCTTCCTTGGCTTCATCTGCTGTTTTGTGTGGCCGCTGAGGAAAATAGTTTCACCTCAGCAAGGGTGCTCGGACCCTGCTTCAGACCGTTGGGCCTCAGTGGTTTGTGTTAGTGTGTTTAATATCTCCTCGGCCTGTGGTCAGCTTTGAGGATTAAGATCAGCCATAATTATAGGCTGGAATGTGGGTATGCTCAACGCTAACAGCAGCCACAGAATGTCTCTGCAGAGCCGTCTCTTGTGAGCCAGCTAGAAGCCAGAGCCCGGAGAGGAGATGTTTTAGTTTATATCGCTGCTTCAGGGCTTCCTTGCTTGGGTGAGAACTGAACAGAAGGATCCTGTTCTCACAAGATACCTTTCACCTTGGGTTCGTACAGTTTCTCATACTCCATTGTCTACGAATAAATCAGCACTTGTCCAGGGAAGGTTTGTGCAAGCTCATGCCTTCTGGAATGAGGCCACAGCCTGTGCCCTGGTAGCTGTCGCTATCCCTGGGCCTGCTTTTTTCCAGATGAGAGTTAGGGAAAGCCCATTGCTATTCCTGGAGCTTACAGGCCAACCAAGAACCTTTTGACAGGAGTCATTTTTTCCACACACCAGAGAGAGTGCTGGGAGCCTGCTATGAAATAGGAGACTCCAGGAGAAGCCCACACAGAGAACCGTCCCTACCCTCAGGGGACGGGGCCTGGCAGAGGGCACCCACAGCTCACCATGTCTTTGATCTGGCAGTGCCCGTAGCTGAAGACGATGGCATTGGGGGGGTTGCCCACAGGCAACATCACAGCAAAGGAGATAGACATGGTGACCGGGACCAGGGTGTATAGTGGATTGATGTGCAATGTTTCAGACTAGAAGAGAGAAGTCACAGTGATGTTAACTTTGAGAACAGGTTGGCATGGAATGTGCTCTAATGATGGCTTGGTGTTGGACACCATATTCTGGGCTAGGTAGTTCCCTGCCCTCTGGGGCACACAGTGCTTTTGCCCACTAGGGCTGAAACGCTGAGGCAATTCCAAGGGTGGATGTTTGAGCTTTGGGGGGGGGGGCATCTTAATGAAGTGGTTCTTGAAGTTCCTTCTTTAGCCAAGAAATTCCTTCTTTAAGAAAATCTTATGAATCAGTGGCTTTAATTGAAGCAAAAATCCCTCACCCTTGGGGTATAGATCTGAGGGACTCTCCCACCCTGGAAGATGGTTCAGTTGCTCTCTTTGGGATTTGAACCTCTGGCCTTGCTTTCAATATTGCCGTGTTTTAAGAAAATGGTCTTGAAGGGCATCATGGCACATGGATTTAATTCCAGTACTCTGCCCAGTGCTGGAAGGCAGAGGCAGATGGAGACATCTCAGCAGACAGTAGCCATGAGAGCTGGCATTCCACGGAGCAGGAAGGATTGTTTTGTAGGATATTGGTAGAGGTCTTCATGCCCTACGTTTCCAGGAGCAGCATTCGATCAAGTGTATAAGTTTGGGGACCTCAGCACTTGCTCTACTCATTACAAACTGGTCTGAGGCCATGGAGTCAGCCTGATGTTGGAGGTGGTGCCTATTGAAGCTGTGGTCTTGTGTATTTGTTTTCCTGAGATGACTTCATTATGCAGCCCATGCCACCCTCAAATAAATTAATTCTACTTTTTTTGGAAATGTGTTTCTAAACTCTTGATATATTTTAATTTTATTTTACTAATTGCCATTTGGAAAAATTCACCGCTTAAACTATGGATTGGACACCAACCACTGAAAGTGCTGAGTAGTCAGGGAGGAACAGCTACAGAAACTGTTCCCCAGGCCAGGCTTGGCACTGAGACCCTGCGGCACATGCCTGGCCATCTAGGAGTCTCATCTACTCACCAGAGTACACAGGATGGGCAGGAAGATGGTGATGGTGGCTGGGTTGCTGACAAACTCCGTGACAATGGACACCAGGACACATGCCAGCAGAGTGATCGCCCATGGCGGGAGGCTGCTCAGGGACAGCATCTGGTGCCCAATCCACGTGGAGAGGCCAGAGCTCTGTGGGAGGAGGGGAAGCAGTAAAACCATGTTCCAGAGGGAGCTTCTGGGCTGAGGGGTTGGGAATGCTGCCTGGGAGGGCTACCAGGCCTCATCTGATCTATCTGGCCTCACCGGAGCCCACACTGACTTTAGATTAATTTTATAGCCCAGAATGTCTCAAGGCTGTACAACATTCTATCTTTGGGTGTCCTGGTCATGGGGCATTAGAACCACCCACCTTGGCCACACGATCCTCCCTAGGCAGAATCGGAGGTCTTTACCCCCAGCTTTGTACTTCAAGGTTACTCTCATCCTTTTCCCAACCTCTGACAACCTCACTCTGTGCGGTCCCCCTCACAATGGTGAGGGTGATCCCTCCTCTCATAAAAAATGGCCAACAGCATTATTGAGTTTCTGTACTAAAACATCCCAGGTCGCCATGTGTATCTTTCTTCTTTCTCTTCTGTGGCTGACTGCTGTGGGATGGTCTGTATGTCAAGTGTGTTGCTGATTGGTCAATAAATAAATCACTGATTGGCCAGTGGCCAGGCAGGAAGTATAGGCAGGACAAGGAGGAGAATAAAGCTGGGAAGTGGAAGGCTGAGCCAGAGAGACACTGCCAGCCGCCACGATGAGAAACAGCATGTGAAGATGCCGGTAAGCCACGAGCCACGTGGCAAGGTATAGATTTATAGAAATAGATTAATTTAAGCTGTAAGAACAGTTAGCAAGAAGCCTGCTACGGCCATACAGTTTGTAACCAATATAAGTCTCTGTGTTTACTTGTTTGGGTCTGAGCGGCTGTGGGACTGGCAGGTGAGAGAGATTTGTCCTGACTGTGGGCCAGGCAGGAAAACTCTAGCTACAGCTGACATGCTCAGACTCCTCTTAGAGTATCCCAGAGACTGCAAAGGCGATAAAGAAGTGGAGAGTGGGCAGGAAGCAAAGAGGGGATATTTTACAATCCATCAAGCTTAAAGACCACTTCACCACATGGTTGGGAGGCAAGCTCCCTCTGCTCCTCTTTGCTAAAGTCACTGAGAGCTTGTGGATCTCCAGGGAACTCTCTTCACATCTTGGCAAGCTCACAGACAAGTGACGACCGGAGGCCTTCAGAATTCTCTCTGCTGTAGCTGAGGCGTGTGGAGGACTTTGAGAGCTGCACACACAGTGCCTGGTGTTGGTTAATAATTCATACAGCTCCTCGGAGCCTCCAGCAGCTGCCACTGCTCCTTCTTATAACACATTATTACACCAAGGGAGTGGCCCCGAAGCAAGAAGAGCCATCTGATGAGTTACAAACTGCGTTTTAGGAAACAATTGAGTTTTATTTATGATGTTATCCAAATAGTACTTATAATTTAATGATAATTACTTTCCCAACAGAAGTTTTTTATACAAAAGTTTGAAATAAATTGATAAATTATGGTGCCAAGTTAGAAGAAGCATAACAAAAGAAGTCTTACTTTTTTAAAAGACACTGGGTTTTCCTTACTTGTGTCAAAACTCTGAAATAGTTTCAGACTCAGTAGGAATGACACAGATTTTACCTGAATTGCTTTAGTATTAAAGCTAGCCGAGTCAAAACGTTTTACAGAGACAGACTGTGGGGTATATAATTTATACAGAGTTTTGATAGAAAAAGAATAGGTCTTGTCAGGGTAGGCCCAGGCCAAACTAATAACTGAGATACAATAAAAATCAATATAAGCCGGGCGGTGGTGGCGCACACCTTTAATCCCAGCACTCAGGAGGCAGAGGCAGGTGGATCTCTGTGAGTTCGAGGCCAGCCTGGGCTACCGAGTGAGTGCCAGGAAAGGCACAAAGCTACAAAGAGAAACCCTGTCTCGGAAAAAAAAAAAATCAATATAAAATTCTGAACACAGAGTTAGAAATGTTGACATCGTAGAAATGGGGTGACTGAAAGGACTGAGGTTTGATAGTTGCCCCTAATGCAAAGAATTAGAGTTGCAAGTGATTGCAGTTTCAATGTGGATGTTGACACACATGCCCAGGAAGCCTCATAAAAGCTCCTATGCAGCTGCAGGGAAAGAGGAGGGTTGGTGAATATAATTAACCGATGGACTGACCACCCCGGGACCATATTTAAATATGGCTGAGGAAAAAAAAACTTTAGTGAGTCCTGAGTGAGATCAGAAGTGTAACCTTTGAGAATAGTTAAAGGAGTTAGGGAGTTTTAGCTGAAAAAAAAAATAGAACCTATTTATTAGATTAATAACTATTATCTGGAATTCCAGAAAGCAGCCAGGACCAAGAGTGATGCCACATGAAGCATAAAGAAGAACTTGGCTGGAAATGAGTAACTGTTCTTTGTATAGGGAGCACTCCATCAGTGGAGGTGTGCAAGGATGGGTGTCCTGGAGGGAACACTCAGTGGGTAGGAAGTTGGCCTCAGTGTCTCCTGAGGTTCCTTCCCCTATAGGAGTCTGTCTGGCTGCCGACAGTGAGATAGTATTGAGGCCCCAAAGTGTACCAGGTTGGGGCTGGAGAGAAGGCTCGGCAGTGAAGAACACCTGTTCTTGCAGGGGACCGGGTTTCAGCTCCCATCACCCATATGGTGGCTCACAACCAGCCCTAACTCCAGTTCCTGCGGATCCACTGTCTTCTGAACTCTGTAGGCACCAGGCACACACACAGTGCACATATATACATGCAGGCAAAACACTCCTACACATAAAATAAATTTTAAGATTGGAAATATACCAAATTTGGGGCAGGTTAGTGCCTGTGGACAAGGTGGAGGGGGAAGTGGTCTGAATCTCAATGGGATTCGTTCCCAGGATTCTTTTCTTCATAGAGGACAAAGCTTCAATTATTTCCCACTGGCGTCTCTAAAGAGATCCCATGCTGAACATTCCCAACCGGGAAGTGCCTTTATAGCAGCTTCAGCTAAGATTCTCTGAGAGGCTCAGTCTAGGCACGCAGATGGACAGAAGGACAACCTACTGAGTTGTCATTTGGGGTCTCTATGAGCCTTTGCAACCTACCTCCTGTCAGTGCTATGAGACCCCAACAAAACCCAAATTCCTTTTGCTTGTGACGGTGTGGGGCCTGCAAAGGAGGTACCAATGTTTGTGTGCTGTGACTTGTGGCACCGACTAAAATGGCCAGGGAGGAAACACAGCGTCTGTCCTGCTGGGTTGCCGTCCTTCCTAGTGACTTGGTGACCACTGTGCTCTCCCTTGGTGACTTCTAATCTCTCCTTCGGGGTTGTAATGAACTCCTTAGAAAGCTTCTGAACGAATATTTGACCAAGAAGAGAACCGATTTGTTACCTTGCTGCCCGAAGCCAGAGCATAGCCTCCTCCCACCAGGATGACAATCTCCCAGGGCATAGTTTTCTGGAAGTCCTTCCATGTGATGATGGGCTCTATCCCCTGGCTGGGCTCCTGGCTTGTCCCTGGATCACAGATGGGAAGAAGTAGAGGCAGGTAAGACCCTGGAGGTAGGATTTGTGAAGAAGAGCCTAGCTGACGTGTGAATTGCAGGGGTTGGGAGCTAGCTAGCTGGATTGGAGTGTGAAGGGCCTTGGAAAGTCTCTTGAAAATTCTGACTTAGTATTCTCTGGTAGAGCCACCCGCCCCCACTCTGTCCCTTGGCCTTGTCTCACCGTCACTCTTCCTCCCAAAGCATGGCTTCTTCGCTGGAATGAGGAAGAGCAGGAAGCCGAGGAATACAGAGACGGTGGCGTCAGTACGGTAGCCTTTCCTAACAAAGAGACACACGCGGCAGGAGGAGGCGGGTCAGGCATCCTCGGGAGCAACCCAAGTCTCAGGACAGGTTGTGGGAACACAGCACCTCTTCACAGGACATAATCCAGCAGCGACAGCAACCTGACTTTTGCCAGTTGTCGGGCTGTGTGTGCTATGGGGGCTTCACAGCCAGGGTTAATGTCTAGAGACAGCCTCCCGAAGGGAGGTGTCTTAGTGTGGAGCGACAGCTGGGTAGTCCTTGAGTTGTGGAGTGATCAGAGTTGTTTACATAATAGAAAAGCACGGGCCTCTCTCCTGTGAGGACCACACCTCAACGCTGGTGCTGGGAGAGCTTATAAATCCACAGTGATGGCCTGGGAACCTACGTGTACCTCGCCTGGTGGCTTCTTCCTCCACAGGACTCTGAGGCCACAGTCTCATTAAGCTAGTACTTTGCAGATGTTCCCCCTTGAACACGCTTAGCATCCTAGGAGGTAGGTGAGGCCCCAAGCACTTCTGTAAGATGACTAAGGCCACACACCGGTAAATAGCAGCCCCTGGTTCCAACCCTAGACAGGGGCTCCCAACACCGTGCTTTCTTCCTGGCTCCATACCGCCACTTCCTTAAGAGAATGGATTTCTCAAGGGGCCAAATGCTTCCTGGGTTTGTGTAACTTGTGGTTACAGCCTGAGGGTGAGTGAGGACTGGGTTCAGGAGGAAACGGTAGCACCTACTTTTCAAAGAAAGAATCCCAGCCAGGGACAAAGCCAGGTTCCCGAGTAAACCACAGCACCGTCATCAGGATGAAGAAAAATGCAGTCACCATTTCAGGGTAGCTGTCAAGGAAAGCAGGAAGACCCGCTTCAGGAACTGGGAACTTACAGCTTTTTCACATGGCTTCAGACCGCCAACACTGACGACACAAAACACAGTCGCTACTTAAACACTAGAATGGCTGGCAGTGAATCAGGAAACGAACTGACAGGGATGCTAGAGACGACAGAAGCCAAGTTTCCTGGAGAAATGGAGGTGGGAGGGCCAAAGCACAGCTTAGTCCTCGCCTCTCAGGAGAGCGCCGTACAGCGAGCACCTTCAGATTCTGCCAGTGGGAGCACGAACTGTTACCAACCAGTGTTTTAGGGCAATTTACCATACACCTTAGGAGCTTTAGTTTTGGTTATGCCTTTCACCTGAGACAATAACTGGCAATGCACAGTGAATTATTACCTATTGAAAAGGGAAATTATCCAATGACATTCCGTGACAATAAATACATTTTGGTATTACCATTAAAATGAAATCCAACCAGTAATAGTCATGTTGCCCAGGCAGAATGAATGACGTGGGGACATAATCAGAGCAGAAGGTTAAGTAAAAATAGATAGCATATATAACTAGTCCAGTATGAACGTTATAAAAATATATGTATTTATAATATGCATATCCTGTAGTACTGAGGCTTGAACCCAGGGCTTTGTGCATGCTCAGCAAGTGCTCTACCATTGAGTTAACCTTCCCAGCTCCCTTTGACTTAAATTTGAAGTAGTCTAAGTTGTCCAATCTGGTCTTGAACCTACCTTCCTGCCTCAGCCTTTGGAATTAATTGGGATTATAAGCCCATCTTAATCACGTAGTTTACGCACATACACACACATACACATACATACACACACACACACATACACACACATACACATACATACACACACACACACATACACACACATACACATACATACACACACACATACACACACATACACATACATACACACACACACACACATACAGACACACACACACACACATACACAGGAAAGGAATATATTGTGCTAACAATTGTGCTAACAATTAACACTAGTATACAAGTCCATTTTACTTTTTCTTATGCTTTCCTATTTATAAATGGCACACCATGAACATTTATTCCTTTTATAAATTAAAGCTTTAAAGAATATAATCTCTATCTAAATTTTTTACTCAAAGTTCTGCATAGGGAGCACTCTGAGAGCGGAGATATAGCATTAGCCAGAAGGCTGTACTGGGGCTCTGTGGGAATATTGACAGAAGTGTTTGTGATGTTAGGGAAGCTGGTAGTGATGTCTTCAAATCTGTATTTGATGCTATCTTATGCTCTAAATATAGCCCCCAGCTCCCTGGGGGTGACAACGGGATCACTATTGTGGCCCATTTGAGAAATGTAAAGATCCCTGGCTTTTCAAGGAGTCTAGCATGTTCCATGAGTGGCTGTGCTTTCTTTCTGTTGGTTTTTCTTCAATTGTCCCACTAGATACTCCACACCATACCTTGGACTCTGAGGATAGAAGAGCGTGGCCACTGAAAACTGGGCCAGCATGGCTCTGACATTAAATAGTACCATCTGAATGCTTCAATTTGGAGTTCTGGAAAATCCCACCAATGTGGGGGACTGTCAGGCCCCAGGCTGCTGGTTCCCTTCACTGTTACACTGGGATGGGGGAAGGGGAATAGAGCTCTTACCTAATGTCTCCCAGCTTCTCGTATTCCTCCCGGATCCTCTTCTCTGACAGCTCTTCCCTTTTGGTCTTCTTCTTCTTGCTCAGAGAACAGGTCTCTTTAAAGCTAAGAAAGGAAATAAGCACGAAAGTCAAATATGCTTCTGAGGGCAGATGTACCGCTCCTCCCCTGCTGTGATCTCCTTGTCCTCTTCACACACACACACTGTCCCGCCCTGCTGTTTGCACAGCTTCTGTCTGCCTAGTGACCCAGCCTCTCCTAGACCTTCCCCTGGCCTTCAGTTCTGTCTCTCTGGACATGGTTTGGGTGTATCAGTGTGGCATTATGCCTTATAGATGTGTAGCTGGGTATTAATGTCTAGTTACTTCCACACAACTGTCTCGTAGAGTCAGAGTGTTGAGGGTGTGTGTGTGTGTGTGTGTGTGTGTGTGTGTGTGTGTGCACAGACACCTATTTGTCTAGAGACAAGGTTTATCTGGAGTAAACATAGGTGCTAGCTTTATACTACAATATTGGCCTGTTGTGTACAGCCATCATTGGTTTGACAATAAATTGAGTAAAAAGAAGACATTCCTTAGCCAACAGAGTGATGGGTTCCATGGGCGAGTTGCTAACGAAACATCATATGTGTTTTCCCCTCTTGCATTTGAGGTTGATCAAATTGAGAGTAGACCGATGGTTATTAAGAAAAGGCTTACTAAGCAGTTTAATATTAGAAATCAAATCACAGGAGTCATAACCAACTTGCCATTTTGAGAGACATGAGCACATTCTATACAGACTTCTAAACAGAAATCACCCCTGTCTATAGAATTAAACCCAGGGCAGCTTTACTTAGAACCATGTTTCTAAGAGCAGTTGAGGTTACTCTGTATGATTTGAGGGCAACGAAACTGCATCAGACACTCTCCAGGCTTTCTATAAATCAGACAGGCCTGCAAGCCAGGTGGTTGGCATTAAGAACATCTCATTGTGCACTGTGAGAGAAGTGCAGAGTTCATGAAATCTCCAGAAGAGACAATGTTCAGCTCTTGGTCTTGTCCCCTGCATCCCCAGAGCACAAGCTGTTGGATCTGGGCTTACCCACTCGGACCCGAGCCTTTGGGAGAACCTTGGTGTTTTGCCAGCAGGGCCCTGGCACTCACTTGCAGCCCAGGAAGAGCCAGTGCATCCAGAACCAGCTGACCACCAGCATGATGAGAGAGATGGGGAAGCTGAAGAGGAACCAGGTTCCGAAGTTCACCACCTCTGCCGCCGGATACTGGCTGGAGGGTAAAGACCAGGGCAGGGGTAAGGAACGGATGCTATTTCCACATGGTATTTGGGAGTGATAGCCAAGAGCTCCTTCAGAAGACACAAGGCAGGGCCAAGGGCAGAGGAAACTACAGCAGTGTTTGACCAGACATTGTCTAGAACTGTGCAGGCTCAACTCTGCTCTTCCTCCTCACTGGCACTCCCTCCCGAGACCACAAGGAGCTCTCTCCCTCAATCCCCTATTCCACATTGCTCTCCGGTCTCCATCTAGAGTAAGTTCTCAAAACATTGACTCTGACCTCCTCATCCTTACTTCAAATTCCTTGAAGGCTTCTCATGGCCTTCTCGGTACCAGCCAGGCTCTCTGTGAGTCTTACCAGCCCTTTGTCATCTGTCACTCTCCTCCCTGTCCCCCTTTGCCCTGTTGTTTCTTTTAAGTGCTCCACTCTCCTGCCTCAGAGCCCCCACACTACCGTTAAGTTCATTGGAAGGCTTCCATCTAGCTTCTCCTGCCTCCTCATCCAGGTGGCCCCGTCACCGTCATCCTCTCTGCAGAGGGATTGGCTCCCTGAGCAGCATCTTGGACTTGTCTTACCCTGCTCAACTGGCAGAGCAGTTGCTCTGCTCTGACTCCTGCTATGCCCCTGGCACCTCGTCCCGTTCTGGCCCAGCCACCTGTAGAAGGTGCTGACTTAGTACTTGCTGACCGAGTGAATGACTTACTTGTTGAAATGCTCTAGGAAAATGAGACTGGTGGAGGTGCCAATAATGGTGGTCAGGCCACCGATGGTAGCGGCATAGGAGATGCTCAGAGAGAGACACTTGCAGATCATTTGGTCATGGTGGGATCTGTACTTCTTCCTGTTCGTCTCTGGGTTCTTGGAGCTGGGGGTCAGGACTCCTGGCTTTTCCTACCAAAAGAAAATCAGTGAATCTCCATAGTCAGCCTGGGCTGTCCAGCACACGGAGCCAGAGAGGCAGGAGGCACAATGGTTCAGTGGACAGGTGTCAGGTTTTAGCATGAGATGGATAAACCCCAGTTTCCCCTATGCTAACTAGCCAGCTTCTGAGCTTTAGTTTCTTCTGCAAAATCATATATCCTCTGCCACATGGTTGTGAAGGGTCAAGGAAGTAATTTACACAAGACACTGGGATTTCTTCCTGGCCTTCATTAAGGAATGGTGTGTTATTGGGGTTAAGAGCACTTGCTGCTTTTCCGAAGGACCTGGGTTCAGTTTCCAACACATATATCAGGTGGCTCACAACCTCCAGTAACTCTGGATTCAGGAGATCTGATGCCCTCTTCTGGCCCCTGTGGGCAACAAACATGCTTATGGTCCACATACAAACATGTAGACACTCAGACACACACATAAAAATAAATCTTTTAAAAATGATCAGCTATTATGATTTTTTCTTTTTTGGAGACAGGGTCTGAAGGAACCCCTATTGGCTTCAAAGTTACTACATAGCTGAGGATGACCTTGGACATCTCATCCTCCTTCCTCCACTTCCCAAGTGCTAAGATTATAGGTATGTGCTGCCACTCTTGGCTTATTAGGATTTTTGGTGTTACTAATGCTATTAATAAGGATAGCATTGTTTGCTTTTCACTTGAACTCTGATAAAACTCCACTTTGCATTTAAGTCTACAGAAGACAGTTATTATTGTGATTAAAAATGTATATTTATTTAATGTTTGAATTATGTATATGCACCATGTGCATGCAGTACCCAGGGAGGCCAGAAGAGGGTGTCAGATTCCCCTGGAGTTGCTATAGGTGGGTGTGAGCCAACATGTGGTTGTTGTGAGATAAAGCCAGGCCCTCTGCAAGTGCAGCAAGTGTTCTTCATTGCTAGGACACCTCTCCAACCTCAAGATGGTTATTTTTGCATGGGGGTGGAATGACAGTCCTGGTGGGGAGAAGTGTTAGAATTAAGCTTGGGATGGGGATGAAGCTCAGTGGCAAAACACTTGCATAGTATGTGCAAGGCCTTGGGTTTGCTACCTACTTCTGCACAACGAAGTCAAAGGACCCTTCAATTATAGAAGAACCTAGCTTTCCTGAGAAGATGATACACATAACCTCCCCCCTCCCTGCCTCACTTTTTTCTCTCTTGCACGTTGGCTTTTCCTCTCCCTCTTTCCACGTAAGCCTTGGCCTTGGCATGGTCTTCTCAGTCTCGCTTGGTCCCGTTCATGGCCTCAAGTATGGACTAAAGAAGCAGGTGCCCTGCCCCATCCCTTCCAGGCTGGCTCCCCTCACACTCTCACGAATTCTTTTCATTTTTAGAGTGTTTTTTGACCCATGGTCTCAATTAGTCCAATGTGACCTCAAAATCACCGTGTAGTTAAACTTGGTCTTAAATTCCTGATCTTGTTGTCTCCACTTCCCAAGTGCTGGGACTACAGGGAGGCACTGCCATGCCTATCTGCTGAGACTCAGGAAGGCCTGGTGCAAACGTCAGCAGGTCAAGTCACAGGAAAACTGCTCTTTAGAGGTGGCCATCTTCAAGACTGTAAAACATCGCTAGCGAACTTCTGCCCTCCGGGGTTCTCCTGTTGTGCTGTAAGCCTGTATTTAAGACCTCCTCCCTCCTTCAATAAACAGCATTCGGCATTAAATTAAAAAAAAAAAAAAGAAGTGGCTATCTTGCTGTGCTTCTCATGGCTCTTCACTGTTGTGGAATATTAATTTAAGTTGTGTTATATTCTTTTATGCTATGGAATATGTGTTCAATGATGCAAAGATGTGTTGCATTCTTTTATGTTGCATTTGTTTAACTCTGTGAAGCTGTGTTACTGTGCCTGTCTAAAACACCTGACTGGTCTAATAAAGAGCTGAATGGCCAATAGCCAGGCAGGAGAAAGAATAGGTGGGGCTGGCTGGCAGAGGGAATAAATAGGAGGAGAAATCTGGGAAGAGAAGATTGAGGATCGAGAAAAGGAAAAGGATTGGAGGACATCAGGGGCCAGTCACCCAGATACACAGCAAGCCACAGAATAAGAAATAAAGAAAAGTATATAGAATAGAGAAAGATAAAATCCCAGAGACAAAAGGTTAAAAGTTAAGAAAAGCTGGTTTAGAAACAAGCCAAGATAAGGCTGGGCATTAATAAGAAAGAATAAGTC
The DNA here is from genome assembly GCF_949786415.1 of Peromyscus eremicus. NCBI lineage: Eukaryota > Metazoa > Chordata > Mammalia > Rodentia > Cricetidae > Peromyscus > Peromyscus eremicus. The sequence continues at coordinate 46,887,534 of NC_081418.1, forward strand.
TCTGTGTGATTATTTGGGAGCTGGGTGGCATGCCTCCCAAAGACTAAAGAGTTAAAAAAAAATAACAACTACACTTAACTATTGTCCATCTTATTCTGAAGGCCAAAGTAAGGCTGGGACACTTCCAACCACTAAAAGATTCACAGCTGGCCTGAGCTGGAAAAGACCGCCCAGATTCTCTGACTCAAGGATTTCCCATGATCTTTTCTTCTAATGGAATTGATACTGAACTTTTTATTTATAGTGCCCTTGAAATGCCTTTGAGGAATCATTTGAACCCTACATCTGTCAACCTTAAGCATTGACAGTTGAACAACCTGTGACTCAGGAAGTGGCACATCTTGGCTCTTGGTGACGTCCAGTGAGCCCAGGCGCACACGTCAGACATGCACGCTAATGAGAGCATCAGGGTCATTCAGGAGGCATAAGGTATTTTACACAGGGCTCAGTTACCTGGGATGATTGTTGTCTCTTCTGTTGCTGTTGGTTTGTTGTTTTGACAGGTTTGGTGACCATGGGCACACCATTCAGGTTCTGCTGGGACAAAAGCCATCACAGTTAGGAAGAGGATATGGTCCAAGTGCCTGGAGAGGTACTACTTGATTGTCCCAGGGCTACCCTAGGGCTTGCCACTATGGGACTCAGAGACCAGAAGCCTGGGAGGGCATTCCTAAAGGCACCCCATCCACAGGGTCAGGAGCCATCTTCACAGCCTCCAGCCATGCTTTGAAACCTGGGGATCATCACTTTGTCCTTATAGGCAAGACTAGCTTTCTGGGAGTTCATTAGCAGGTGAAGAACTCTATTACTTTTTAAAAACACAAAACATTAGAAATAATCTACCACAATGAAATCCACAGTGTTGGGGTTGGGAGAGACGGCTCAGCAGTTAAAGAGTATGTACTGCTCTTGCAGAGGACTTGCGTTCAGTTCCCAGCCCCCATGTCAGGTGGCTCACAACCACCTGTGATTTCAGCTCTTGGGGGATCCGAAACTTTCTTCTGGACTTTGTAGGCCTCTGTACTTACACACACACACACACACACACACACACACACACACACACACACACACACACACTCTCTCTCTTTTAAATAAAATCTTTAAAATATTGCACAGTTTAATTGGCCAGTTATCCTTCTTGTGAAGAGGTGTAAAACCCTTAGGGAGAGAGGGTGAGTCTGAGCAACAGAATACAGGTAAACCCTGCTCTCTTTAGTATTAAGATATTACAAATGGAAACCCCAGTGAGAGGAATAAAATCCTGAGCTCTTGAAATCACAATGTCTGGATTTTGGTTTCCGTAAAAAGGCTAACTTGTATGTTACTTATTAAACTTGTATTGTCTTGTTTAGCTACCCAGGACTCAGAGCTGGGGTTCAGAACTACCCACACCCTTGTCAGAAGCCCCACTGGCCCTTCTTGTATCTAGCCTGGGTGAGCACCTCTTTAGCCTTAATCCACCGAGGCTGCCGGAGTATAGAAAAAACTACCAGGCATCTCGGTGCCTGAGTTATCTTGAGGGAATTCTGGGTGATCTCAAAGCCCAGAGTGGGGAACCAAGGTCCTACCTTGTTCTGCATCAGAGAAGTGAAGTCTGCAGTGGTTGTGCTGAAAAGAAGCAAAAGAATCAGGGTCTGGTGAGAAGGATGCTCTTCTTCGTGTTGAGTGTTTGGTATGAGGGTCTGAGCATTAGACTCAAGTTTTCTAGCCTACAAAGAGAACCCATCTTTCCCTGGTCCTCCCTGACTCCTGAGATGCTCTAAGAGTCCAGGGGCTTGCTTCCTCCCAAGGACGGGGCAGCCACTTCCTTTGACGTGATACCAATATTCCTAATAACAGCCGATATAGAGTTCTGGTTGGGTGCAGGCACTTAAGTTTGGGCTTCATTCTTCATGACACCGTCAACCCTCATAGCAGATCCAGGCCACCAGCATCTGTTCACATCTCCACTTAGGACTAGGATGTCAGACCTGGGTGCACATGGGTATCTCACTGTCTCCTTGGAGAACCTGTGCCCTGGTGGGTATCCTTATTAGCTGACTCCAGAAAGCCACGATCTAGAAACATGGGTGGCATGCTTATCTGAGGCGACAGCAGCAGGAAGGACGGGCAAGGGAGAAAACAAGATGGGGAAGAATTTTGGGTCAGTAGCTGCACCTCAGCAAGGGGACAGTTAACTGTCCATGCTGAGTCCCTCCCACATCTATGGCCTCCCCAGTCTTTCCCTTGAAGACAGAGGAAGACGGGAACAATCAGAAATCCTGACACACTGAGTTCTCAGTAGCTGTTCATGGTCTATCTCAGTTGTGTGGACTGTGGCCCTACCTACCAGCTCACCTCCTATGACACACAGGACACGGAGTCCTGCAACCATCAGGATGTCAAAGCTGCATTAGCAGGAGCTGAAACAGGGTTACAGTAAAGGGTTCTTTGGAGAATGTGCTGTCATGTTTCGCTTCTTTCCTAGGCGGGCTGAAGAGGGAAGCTAGGATTGCTTCAGAAGGCAGGGGAGTCACTGGTCACACAGAAGAGCCCCCAAATCCCGTCCTTCCACCAGCACAGAGGATTCTGGAGGTCTAGAGACACTTGAGCTTTTGTTTCAGACTTTTGGTCCTGATACAGTGTAGTCGGAAAGGCCCGAGAGGAGAGTGACTGTGGCCATAGGAGCACCCTGTACTTCCTGCGCTCTACGGGCGTGATGCCCATCTTCTCAGGGAGGGGACACACGGGAAGAAGCAGGACTGGCATTGCCTGGAAAACAGAGGCCACAGGGAGCAAAGAGGGCTGAACCATCAGAGCTGACAAGGAGGGAGATGTGTGGCCATCCAGGAGTCAAGAGCCATCAGGCCTGGGGGGTGAAGAGGTCACCTCAAGGGGGTGACCTGTGGACCCTGAAGCTGGGTACCCACAAGTGACAGAGCTGGGGACCGGGTCTCAGACAGGACTCTAGCCTGGAGTGTTTTTGCCCTTTGATCTTTTCGGTATGCTAAGTTTGCCCCACTTCTGGAGACTGCAGAAGTAGCAGAGTGAGGGGACAGTAGGAAGGGGACAGTGGAAGGTCAGTTTCTTTCCTCTCTTTCTTCTGCAGGCTTAGGCCCAGAGGAAACAGATGTGGGCTCAAGGAGAGGAGAGAAGCTTTGGAAACAGATCAGAGTTTTGACTGCTGAGGATCTGAAGATGAGATCATGTTGCCTCTGTGAAAGGACCAGAAATGCTGTGACATGTGCCTGAGATACCAACAAAGTGGAGGGCAGCAAGGTCACGATGGAAGATGGGGCAAGACGAAGATGATGTTTCTGCCAGGTCCCCTCTGTGTCTGTCCAGCTATGTAGGTTGACTTCACTCAGTGTCAGCTCTGCATTTTTTTTTTTTTTTGAGGCAGAATTTCTCAGTGTGTAGTCCTGGATGTCCTGGAACTCACTCTGTAGACCAGGCTGGTCTCGAATTCACAGAGATCCACCTGCCTCTGCCTCTCGAGGGCTGGGATTAAAGGCGTGCGCCACCACCGCCCGGCCTCTTTTTTTTTTTTTTTTTCTAATTTAAAAGGGCAAATTACAAAGACCCATTGCAAAATACAACTGTTAAATGTGCAGTGTTCATGGTGGAATACCCTTAAAAGACCACATTTGTGTATAGACTCTGGAAGGAAGTCAGCTGTTGATAGGCTCCACAACATAGGAATGCTCAAGAACATGTTTCTCCTTTCCTGGCTTTGCCTTTCCAGAGCGTCATACAGCCTCCTGCCAACCCTCCCCTGGTGTGCTAAGTACATCAGTGCAGATGAAATTGACCTTGGCAGCCATAGGGCAGCCCCCACATTTGCTCAGGTTTAACATTGGTCTTTCTATTCTTCCTCACCCCCAAGTGTTCTGGAATTAAGGGAGACCCCCCTCAAGATCTCGAGAAGTAGATCCTATGGATGAAGACAAGCTGGTGAGCTTGGTACACCACAGCTAAAGGAGATGCGTTTGGTCCTGTCTTTCCTGGCCTCTTCAAGGGGCCCACGAGGCTCTGTCTGGGGAGAGGGCACTCATACTCACTCTTCATTGACGAAGATGAGTTCCACAGAAGTTTGTCTGTTGTTTACGTCAAGACCTGTAGTGGTAAAGAAACACAGGAAGTGAAAACTGAGGCTGGGGTGGACCCTGTATGTGGAAGTCCAGGGGTTCAGAGCAGGGGCAGAGGTGTGGGAGATGACCTCCTCCCCTTCTCTCTGGTCTGACGGTACAGTGGGGCTGTAGATACAGACAGACCCTGGAGTTTTGCAATAATGATTGAGCACCTGGGACAAAGAGAAGTATGTGTGGGGGACCTGTAAGCAAAGTCGGAAGGAAGAGTGTGCATGGGTAAAGGGTACTTGGGTTATGACAGCTGGCATGGGTAAAAGGAGGGGGATGAAGATGAGGGGATGGGCACCAGGTTGGGCAGTGTCCCAGTGGAGACAGGCAGGGAATCCAGGGGGAGTGGGGAGGAGCAAAGGGGGGAGATGAGCTCCGGGGAACTGTACCCATGAGCTCAGCCTCCTCAGTGCTGGAGTTGCCTGGCCCCAGCTGCTCCTCCTCAGCATTGATCAGCTCCTGGAGCACGGCCTCCACGATGGGCATCACCATGGCGGTGGTGGAGGTGTTGGAGAGCCACATGGACAGCATGGTGGTGCAGCACATAAAGCACAGCAGCAGCCTGTGGAGGGCAGGGACAGATGGGGTCCAGGGTGAACCTGCTGAATTGGGCCCTTAGGACCCACAGGGCGCATTCAGCTTCAAACGCCCAATGCTTGGTGCAGAGCAACTTTTATTGCAGCATTGGTCCGGTGAACAATTTGCATTTCATGGCTAGTGCCCTTGGCCAGGAAAAAGCCTTTACAGAAGGAAAGGATAGCTTTGGTAGAAAGGTCCCGGGGTATGGACTCACGGGTTGCTCTTCTCGCTCTGTGGGTATTAGGTGGAGCTCTGTGATGGGTCTCTCATGGACAAAGGGGGTTCTTTTTCCTCTCCCTGCCGCCAGCAAGTCTAGGGCACAACTGCAACCCTTGCTCTGTGCAAGTCAGCATAGTTATTTGGGAGCAAACAGAGATGAATGTCTGGCCCTCAGGTCTCCCCACTACTTATCTCAGCGTCAATTAGCTGCCGGGATGGCCACAGAGCCCCAGAAGTGTTCCCTGTCTTCGCTTGTGTGCGTGTGTCTCCAGCTGGTCTCTGAAAGAGGCAAGCTTGGAGGAATGCAGCACAAAAACAACCTTCAAATTATTTCCCTTTGACTTGGAAGCACAGTGCAAGCTGTGCCCTGCACAGACCTGGTGCTAGTTGCCATTAGATAAGCCGACACAAAGATGACTTTGTTTATATTTTAGGTGACTTTGCACAATCTGGGGTCAGCACACACGTGGACTGTGCCCAAGTAGGGCAGAGTCCTACCGGTGTTTTATTTGAGCCGACAGCAACACAGTTCAAATGTTTTTGCACACCCACTGGTAGCTTGCCACGCGGGTGCAGATTTGCTGGGTAGTGTGGTAAACAGGGAAGAAGGGAAACACAAATGGGTGAAAACCCTTGTAGCTAGTACAGAGTTTCCAAGAGCTATGCAGGGGCTGGAGATGTGGCTCAGGGCTAGAGCGCTCGCCTAGGGCGAGGACCTGGGCTTGCTTCACTCTCTCCTCCCACCCCCTCACCCAGAACCACAAGAGAAACAAAGCAAAACCAAAACAAAGGAGCCACAAGGTCCCAAGATGATGGAAGAAATGGCCCTGTGTACCTAGGAAGCTGAGCGGGCAGACGGTTGCCGGGCCTGCGTGGATTAAGCGGTAGTTAGCAACGCCCCTTAGCAACCTGAGAGACAGGAACATGCTTTAGAGTTTCAATACATTAGTCTAGAAGACTAACTAATTACTGCTACCTTATTTGCAGTTTGCCCCTCTGACTGGTGAGGCAGCTTACATAAGACGCAGCGAGAAGTTATGAACTAGGGAGGAGTGTGTGTGTGTGGGGGAAGGTGAGCAAGGGAGAGCCGTGCGTGGGAGTGAAGCTCAGGTGGGAGTGAACTCACACCACGCTGTCCACCTCAATGCCCCCACACACTCTGTGAGAGTGAGAATCTCCTCTTTGTTGGCCTCTTGATGGCAGAGTGGAAGGAGAAAGAGAGAGCGTGTGAGGACACGGTCAGACGCCGCACATCCGATGGATCTGCGGTCTTGAAGCACCCACCAGCAACTTGGGCGCATGGAAAGAGAGGCCCACATCTTCTTAAACGACCATGGAAAAGCCACCCAAGCCTTTGTCCAGTGTGCACCCTAGCCTACGGGGCAAACACTGGGAAACGGTTCCTGTTGGCCCATTTTGTGCTCTCTAACAAGGCCCACGGCTGTTGCACACCTGCTCTCCCTACAGTCCAGGTTGTGAGGAGAATGCCTTAGAGTCAGGTGATAGTTGCATCAGGGCTACAGATCAAATCGGTATTCCACGGTTATCAGCTCTCTTCCATGGATGCGGGAAGTAAGAGTCCATCGTTCTGATGTCATCTCCCCCTTAGCAGAGTACATCATCGTGCTGTGACTCAGGCCCCACCCCGTGGCCCCCTCCCGGTATCCCACGTGTGACTCACATGCCCGGCTTGGCTCCAGCCATCAAGACCATGCGCAGGGCGATGCGCTTGTGCAAGTTCCACTTCTCTACAGCCGCCGCCACGCAGATGACACCCAGCAGCAGCAGTGTTGTGTTCTTGAAGTACTCGGCCGCCACCTGTAGGGAGGCCAGGAAGGTCAGCCACCAGCCCAGCCGGGAAAGGGCCATGGCCAGTACAGTGTGTTCTGAGAGCCAGAGGCTGGCGAAGGAGAAGCAGGGAGGTGAGGCTTATTCAAAGAGCTGGTTATTCCCTTCCCTTAGCTTCCTTCAGTTCTGAGATCAAACCCAGGGCCTTTCCCATGCTGGACAAACACTCTCCCATGAAAACTCCACCACTAGCTAAAATAGGTGGCTATTTAAAAATAGTAACTCCTAAGCACCAACTGACCTTGGGCATCTACCATGTCAAGCTCTTCACAAAGGCCATTTTATTCCATCCCTCCAATAACTCCATGTGGCCAATAGTCTCCATTTGTAGAAGGCACTACATTTGAGTTCAATATGAATGGATATTCTTTAATGAATTTATTTTTATGAATGCGAGTTTTAAAAAGTTAATACTCATACATACATGTTTTTATTTTGATCTTAAAAAACTTATTAAAACAGGATGTGGTAGCACAGACCTGTTCTGGGATTATAGTCAAGTGCTACTACTCTCGGTGGGATAGAATTCTTGAAGGTAATTTTACAATTTGCCTTCCCCTTTTCCTGTTTCACTCAAATGAAAAAGAGCTGACACATTAATAAGAAAAGAATAAAATTATAGACTATAATTAATTTTCCATCCTTCACTGTGGTTAACTCTCTTCTCGTCCACATTGTCTCCCCTAGACACCCATCCCATCCTTGTTGACTCTTCCCACGGCCAGTGTTCCCCTTTCTCACCAACCACGTTCTGCTATGTTCTCCCTGGAACACTCTGTCTTCGTCTCTGGCCATACATTTGGAACAGACTTCAAAGCCAAGTTCAGGCCCGGTGCCCTCCAGAGAACCTTCCTGTGGTTCTAGCCTCTGACCATTCCCTGTGGACACTACTAATTCCGTACCCTGTAGAGTGTGTGGGGGCAAGACTGGGGTTGTGGCTTTAGTTAATTCTACACATTGCAGAGAGCTCAGGGCCAGGCTGGGGGCCGGGGTGGTGGCTTGAGGTATGTACTATAGTTTGGTTAGTTTTTATAATCCATCTCTTCAGTTTTTTAGAAAAAAATTTGGATTACCAACAGCAGAATAACATGCAAAAGTAGATGATAAATAACTGTCACATAGTTGGAAGAAGCACGGCAGGAAGTGAGGAGTTGAACTTTTAAACGTAAAATGTCTCTTAGCGTGACCGAACAAGAATGTTTTTTAACTGCAGGAAAAGTAATTGAGCGGTGAAGGACACAAATATAGTAAAATATGTGCCATTGGAAGCCAATATTTATATACTCACATTTAGAGTTTCCTTTTGGTTATTGAATTAAAAGAAGTTGGGGGGCTGGAGAGACGGCTTGGTTGGTGAAAGTATGTGCCAGTCAGCCTCGTGACACACGCTTGGATCCCCTAAAGCCATGTAAAAAGCGTGCATCTGTAATCCCATGGGGATTACGTGTAATCCCATCTACTCCCATGGGGCGATGGGAGGTGGACACAGGACAGTCATCTGGAAGTTCTCAGGTCAGCCAGACTGTCGTACGGTGGCAGAAACAAGAGAGACCCTGCCTCAAACACGGCGGAAGAAGGCAAGGATTAGTTTCTTAAGACTGTCCGCGGACCTCCACATAGACACTGTGGAGCATATGTACCTGCAGTCACCGCCTCTCCAATACAGTTAGTTGCTTATCGGAGAATGAAGGGAGGCACAGGGGGGGATGTAAGAGGACACAGTTCTTACCCGCCATAATGGGAGGTGTCATTTAATAATGTCTGAAACCAGCGACTTCAGAACTAACGCAACAGCATGTGGGAATATTAATTAATGCCAGTGGGTAAGCGTAGGTGAAAGGCACTTACCTAGGCTCACTTAGGAAAAGGCAAGTGAGGAAGAGCTGGGGAAGGGGACTGCTGGCTTTCACGATAAACTGTTCAAATAACCCTTCACAGCCACAACAAAGGCACCTGTCCCATTTCCCTGCACTCTTTCTTTTTGTCCCATGGAAATTCCATGAGTTTTTTTTCACGGCATGGTTCATGTCTGTGACCATTTCCTGGGAGGCAGAGCCTGTGCTTCTGGTTGACCTAGCTCTTGTCCCCAAGCTTACTCCTCAGCAGATCATGGTCACTAACGCTCCCAGAGGCCATAGGTCTCCTACTATGAGTGGTTTGAAGCCTTTCTGGGAAAGACTGTCCTCTGGGAGGAGTGAGCATGATTGAGATGCTGGAAGGCTCTACTGTGGGGGCTAGTACCTTCCTAGTTTCCTTCCTAGGCTTTTGTGAGTTAGCTTGGGGACAAGCTTGTATTTTCCTTTGTCTACTGAGAGGGAACCACACGGCAGGCACGAGACATGAAAATTGGGGGGGAATGAATGGTCCTTTACTACCCTATGACCCCTGCTTCCTACCACTGAAGAGTTGATGAGACCCTAATTCTTTTCCTAGGAGGCTGGTAACTAACAACAGTATGTTCTCCGTTTCTTTGGCATGTGCCATCCCGTAACACCAGTTTGTCTGTGACGTCTTTTAGAAGACTCAGTGCTACACAGAGGTAAGGCTCCTTTCTCTGGGGCCCATCCGAGGGTAAGAGGAGGAACTCCAGGTAGACTGGAGCACCTTCTACACTCCAGGTGTTTGCAGTTTGCATTTGCGGTCTCCTCTGAGCCCTGCAGAAGTCCTGCTGGACAGACACTGGTTGTGTTTAAGATGAGCGAACTCAGAGAGGTTGAGGAACCTGTGTGGAGCCAGAGTGTGAGGGCAAAGGCAGGGTATCCAAGCAGAGCTGAAGCTAAATCCTACTAGGTAACATGCTGTATGCGGTGGACCAGAGGGAAACCAGTTGGGAGCAGATTGTTCAGTGTCCAGAAAGCACAGGCCAGCATACATTTCTAACCTTCATCCAGGGTCACAGTCCTGACACTGGCTGTAACTGCTGAGGCCTAGTGCCAACCAAAGACTCGGCTTCAGTGTGTTATGGGCTCTGTGGTGGTTTCTCATTGAGTGTTTGATGGGCTTAGATCAGTTCAAGTGTCCTCCCTGAACTCTTGTATGTGAGCCAGGGGCTCTTGATCTAGGCTGTGAATGCAGAGATAGCATAGGAAAGTGGGAGGAGAGAGAATTCCAGAGTCAGCCACCCTAGGAAGATTATGCAACCCTTCCCGGCTTTATTCTTTTCATCTAAATGAAAAACAGGGGTATGTAAATCCCTACCTTGTAGAGTTGTTGCCATGATTAAATGCCAGCTGCAAACCTAGCTAGCATGGCCTGTCACATCAGCAACCAGGATTTCTGGTGACTCTCTTCCTGCTCCTCGGAACTTCGGAACTTCGCTCAAAGCCTGACCCGGTCTGGGGCGATCAGCACACTGAGCAGGCTCACGCACAGAGCAAAGCCACAGGGCTGCTTCTTCACATTGGTGAATGAAAGCCCTGCTCAGTGGTGGTGTCTGTGATGTCTCCAGTCTACTGACTATTCTTCCACATTAAGACCCCTTTATTTAGAACCCCTCCAGGGAATCTCCCAGTCTCCAGATTCCTAAGGATTATCTTAACCGTTTTCTAAAGTGTGTTACCTGCTTCCTGGCTTCATTAGAGCTCTCACCTGCCTGTCCCAGGCTCTTTCCAACATGGACAGCTCTCCTGAGTCCTACTCCCAATCCAGCAATGCCCACACAGGGGCATGCACACTCCACTAGCTGCTGCCAGTACCGAGTCTCCCTTCCACTGTCCACGTCTTATACTTTTTCTATCTTGTTCTCAGGCCATGCAGTGTCCTCTATCGGGACAAACAACCTTAGCTGTCCTTTCCTCAAGTTCTAATACTTGTTGGCTTGGACGACCCGATAGCAGAACCTGTAAAGTTATCTATAAGGAGCACTAGGTTCTAACAGGGTGCTCCTCCCGGGAAGAAAGCACAGGGATTTGTGATGAGTGTGGGCGGTCATTGTCTTCTCTGCCTTTCAGCTCTGTGGCTTTCCTTGGGCGCCACACCCTTGACCTCGGAGCGAATAAGTGTTTGGAGATTGCGTTTTAGAAGAGATGAGTCCCCTTGAAATGATGTCATCACAGAGGGGTATGGTGAGGAGCCTGGGTTCTGGAGATCAGCTGGTGGCTGTTACCCCTACCCCACACCCACCCATCTCACCCTTGAGATCTTGTCCTGGAGGCTCCAGGACAAGCTAAAGGACCCCATATTAGTCACTCCAGCCTGTGAAGTGGCAAGAGAGAGCTACATAACTCACCATCTAATAGTGAGGGCCTTGGCGGCCTTGAGTGAAACAGAGCAGCTAGGCCCTAAGAAGTGCTCAGCAGCTAGAACTTTTTGAAAAAGGAAAAGAAATCAATGCCAGGGGTGGGGAGGGAGGAGTAGGTCGGTCAGCACAAGCAAGTAAAGGGAATGAGAAGGAACAGGAGGCCAGGGCAGACCCAAGAGATAGAGATCCCTCCAGTTTCCTCAGCGAGAGGGACGACTTGGAAAGAGCTACTGGCTTGGCCTTGGTTTGGGGAACAAAAGCCACAGGATGCCTGTTAACTAACTAGTCCTTTGTTAGGGAATTGCAGGTGACTTTAGCTAAAGGGGAGCTTTAAACATTACTTTCCCTGGACACACATGCACCCTGGACACAGCTGCCTTCCTTTATCTGCAGTTTTACTTTTCTGTGGTTTTAGTGACCCGAGGCTAACAGTGGTTTGAAAATGGAAAATTCCAGAAATAAACAGTCCCTAAATTTTAACTTGTACTCCATGAAATCTCCTGCCTCCTATTTGGGACATGAGTTATCCCCAGGCCCAACGTATCTACTCGGTATGTGCTACTCTCCTGCTGGTCATCCGTCAGCTGTGTTGGTCATTAGAATCTCTGATGTATTGTAGCAACTCATTGTATTTAATGATGACCCTAAAGCAGGAAGTGGAGTGAGACAAAGGTGACAGAGTGGGCTTCATCTCGAGAGGGACATTCGAACTCTGCGAACTCGAAGTCTTCAGTGGTGAAACTGCAGGGCACCAAGCAACATAATACAGCTAGTGTTCAATGCTCCACGTCTCCAGGCAACCACAGGGAGACTTGGAACATAGTCTCTATGTATAATGTATAAGTGTGTGTGTGTGTGTGTGTGTGTGTGTGTGTGTGTGTGTGTAGAGTGGACTATGAAGTATTACTTTAATCATTTTTTAACTTTTTTTATTTTTATTTTAACGGGAGTTAGGAGATTGTGGTTCTGTTCCAAGAAGTTTGAGAATGGAAATCCAGGTATCAGCTTCATCTTGCTGTTTGCTCACAAAGAATGTGAGCTTGAATCTCTTTGGGGGCCATCCTCATGGGAGGCAGATGGACAGACAACCGACTCCTTGTTCTTGTCTGTAAGCTGGTGCTGTGATAGGCGCTTTCACACTCAGAACAGCAGAAGGGTCTCACAATGCCCACGGGGGGTAGGTATGTCCACCTTGGCAGGTTTTACAATGTGGGCAAAATTCTCATTGAGCCTAAAGCTTGCTATTTTGGCTAAGATGGCCAGCCGCTGAGTTCCCAGGATCCACCTTTCTCTAGCCCACAGGGCTAGGGGCAGCACCCGACACCCACAGATACACCTGGCGTTCCCATGGGTGCTAGAGATTCGAACTCAGGTCCTCTCGCTGTCACAGAAAGTTCTCTAACTCACTAGGCTATCTCCCCAGCCCCAGTTTACATTTTATGTTGGACTGCAGTCATAGTTATTTTAGGGTGCATGTGGTCTGGGGGCCACAGGCTGGACACATCTGCAACTTTAGACCTAGGACTGGATGCCTGACTTAGCTCTCCCTTAACACCGAGTGCTGTCAAAGCCAGGGACAGCACTCCACTCTGGCAAGTGTCTAAGGAGGACACGAAGGCCAGCCATGTCGACCTCTCTCTTTGCCATTCCCTCCAGGCAGTGAGGCCACTACTCCGATAATGCCCTGCAGGGGCTCCAGGCCCTTCTCATTAGCTGATCTTCATTCCTGGGAACACTAGTCTTCAAATGTACCTGCCGCTGCAGCCAATTCCAGGGGTGGCCACGGGAAGGAAGGCACCAGGGAAGTCTAAGTAGCTGGCACCCCAGGCTCCCATCCCTATTTGAGTAGGTCTTGCTCTTTCTACTGTTTTGTATATCCAGTCACTTAAGATTGGGTTTAAAGAAAAGGTCTGGTAGCACATAGTGGTAATGCCAACTGAGGCAGGAAGACTGAAAGTTTGAGGCCAGCCTGGGCTACACAGTAAGACTCTCGCTCCTCAACAAATATATGAAGGGCCACAGAAAGGAAAAAAAAGAAAGGAGAAAAAAGGTATTGTTGCTTATAAAAAATATTCTTTTGGGGGCTGGAGAGACGGCTCAGCGGTAAAGAGCATTTGCTGCTTTTCTGGAGGACCTGGGTTCGGTCCCTAGCACCCACATCAGGTGGCTCACAAGTGCCTGTAATTCCGGCTCTAGGGGGTCTGACACTCTCTGGCCTCAAGGGCACCTGCACGAAAGTGGTGCGCACAAACTCACCCAGGCATACATACATACACATAAATAAAATAAGTAAATAATAAAAATAAAAATAAAGTATTTTAACACTCTACCTTAGCAAGGAGTCCTAGATGGAGGGATCCAGGGAGACCCCAAACCTGGCCTAGCTCCCATATGGCTAGAGGTCTTGACCTTATTCTCCACAACTCCGGTTTCTGACTTGGGACTGTGTGAAGCGCACAGAGTGGGGAGGCTGAGGCAGGAGCTAGGCTCTAGGCCAGGCATGAAGTTTGGTCTGGTAACGGCTCAGAGGAAATTGTTCCTCTGACGGGAACAAGAACTCAACCTCAGAGGCTCCAGGGTCTACAGCTTCCTATATCAGGTCGGATATAAAGTTCAGCTGAGGTTGATGGGCAGGCTGAGCTTATGGCAGATGGCCCACCTAGTGTGCGGCCCACATCCCTGAGGGGCCTGCATGCAGGAGGAGGGTCAGGCTCCATGTGGAGTAGAGGCAAAGGGCCTGTGTGCAGAAGGAGGGTCAGCCCTTTCTGATCTTGAGAGTGGGGTGGGGAATGCCTCCAGGGTTGAACAAACAGAGAAAGCCAGGGTTTGTTCAGCAGGCAGGCATCTAGAGGATCAGAAAGACTGGGAACCAGCAGGGAAGCAGATTCATGACATCAGACTCCAGCAGGACACGGGCTGCTATCCCAGTGGGGGCCGCCTCCAATCTCTCCTGCCCTGGCAGGAACTTGAATCTGAGTGAGGCTGGCCCTGTGGCTTGCAGTGCAGGGCAGAGGGTGGAGGGGAGGGGGGAGGGTTGTGTACAGACAGAACATGTAAATACCATCAGAAGGAATTTCTGTGCCTGGGCTTCTCAGGAAACTGACCCAAACTCCTTCTATGATGCCACCATGCTCCTCATGCTGCCTTGGACCTCCATCCTGGTCCTTTGTGCTCACAGTGTGCCATTCCTCCTAAGCACAGTGAATCTGAGCTAACTGGAGTGGCACTGCTCTTGTGCCCAGGCTATCAGCATCACAAGCAACACAGTAGTAAGGGGTGAGAGGACTTCAAGACAGATATAATGTCAGTGAGAGTCACAGTGGAGCCCAAACAAACAAAACCAAGTGTAAACACCAACCCCAGATCCAGGATGGAGTTCTGTGCACCAGCAGAGGGAGGTACTGCTGGATGCTCGTGGGAAGAATGTAGGCAGGTATGGGGGAGAATGCTTGGGTGTTGAGGTCAGCTTAGGCTTCATTTGAAGACCTATTCAAAAAACGAGTGGCAGAATCCTAAAGTCAAGGAGACCACAGTGTCCAATCACCTGCCAAGGCACGAAAGTCCATCTCTAGTCTAGTGTCCCTGATGTGGTTATTGTCTCAGACCTTGTGGAACGGGAATATGAGGACCACACACAGCCACCTGTTTTGGAGTTTTCCCTTACACGTGGTACCCATGGTGGGGAGCGCCTTCCAGCGCTTTGTTTAGTTTGGATTGAGCCTGCCATACTAGGCACAGAAGCCAGAAACCATGTCTCCCTAAATCATTTCTTCATTCCCCAGGCTTCTCAGGTTCCTGGTCTTTGATGTTCTGGCCAACTCACCTCTGGAAGAGCTCCCTGTGCAGACTGCTGCGCTGTGTCCATCATTTATTAACTCACTGGAAGCTTTTGGTACAGATGGCCCAGGGGTCAAGAGTTTAAGTTTTAGAACCACCCATCCTTGGATTCAAGTCCTAGTTTTATTGCATACTAGCTGTGCAACCTCGGGTAAGTTACTTAACCTTTCTGAACTTCAGTTTGCTCTTCTATGAAACAAAGATAGAAAACTCCTGCTCATTATAGAAGATTAAATAACACAGTGCCTGCAGATGATGCTCCATGGAGCCTGGCATGAGGTAAAGAGATGAGGAAGAAGCCCCTTTCCCCCAGGGACCTCTCATCTTATTTTCTGCTCCTTGGCTGGGATTTACGCCCTCAGCTCCCCTGGTTCTCTGGCCTTTGGACTCACAGAGCTCACACCCAGTGTTCTCCTGGGATTACTGCAACAGCAGCAGGTTATGGGATGTCTCAGCAGCATGGCCGAGGCAACTCTTTATAACAAAGTCATCTCTCTCCATGTCTGTTACACAGCTAAAACCATCCCACTCTCCTGTTGGATTGCTTTCGTCTTCCCCAGAGCTCTGACTACTATAAATAGTCTCAGATGGTGGGGACTCAGGAGGCAGAGTAAGACTCCAGTGGGCAGAAATGTCGTCCTTAACTCTTATTACCGCTGGGTACTGTGTCATCCTGAGTGGAAGATCTAGAACTCAGAATGATGAGTGAATGGTATGAAGAACAAAAGCCACAGTCTCAGGACCACACCAGCCCCACTCACATGCTTTCCTTCACATGGAGGCCGTGCTCTTTAGCCCCAAGAAGCACAGGAATGGAGAACCATGACCTGAGGGCACTGGGACCCATGCAGGCTACAAGACACTACGAGTCCTAGAGATATGTGTCGCTAGACAGTTATCTTTGGTATGTACCTCTTAGAAGGTGAAAGCATGAAGTTAGCTCAGAGGGAAGGGAACTACTCTTAGGTGAGGTCTTCAGGAACATTTCGCCAGAGCGTAATTCTGTAGTAAGATTTTAAAAGTGAAGAAATTTCAAAGACTCTTCCAAAATGGAGAGGGCTGCCCGAGTCTCAGCAAGGGGATGGTCAAGCAGGAGCTGGATTAGGAACAGAATGCGTGGATGACTCGCAGGCTCCGGAGGAGCACTGCCTAGCTTTCCCCTGTGAGCCCTGATGCTGGTATAAGGGGGCAGCTGGGAGTGGTGCAATGGTTGCTTCTTCTGGCCCACAAGGAGCTATCCCCCATGTCCTTTACCCTGCTGGCATTTCCTTTAATCCAAGCTAAGGTCAGCTGAACAGACTGTATTTGGACTAAGCTGCTCATTGTAAGTATAACCACCTGTCAAACCCTCTAAAGACACAGATGGATTAAGATTTTTGCCTCAAATGATAAAATACATCTCCTTAATCCCACCCTCCCAGAAATAGTAATACCTAATCACACACGAAGGCCATTCCTTTCGAGTTAAAAGACCCTTCCCCAAACTGTAGCCTCCAAAGAGTCTCCCTATTAGGTTGGCCTTCCTGGCTATGCAAAGGGGCGGGACTTAGATAGCAGTTGCTTAGCAACATCTCTACAGTACACTGGGCTGTTGGGTTCACTTAGAGGATTCTTGCTTCCCCTCCAGCCGCCCCACTCCCACTTCTAATGACGTTCTAGTGCCATGTGCAGAATAAGTTTGTACATTTTTCTTGAGAAAAGTTGTTTTTGAGGTTGATTGTTCTTTTAGACACACACAAGATATCCATCACATCTCTCTTTTTACTCCCCAAAGGGGGGAGGGGGCAGGAGATGGAGCAACTGCCTCACTGACTGGTTTTTGTATGTGACCTCTTCTTATACCCATGCTGCACACATATCTGTAGGGACAAAAACTTGCTCATGGTTGGGGACTCTATCCTCAGGCTATGATTATCCACGGGGGTGTGGGTGTGTGTGTGTGTGTGTGTGGGAGAAATCGAAGGCAAACTAACAAAAACTGGTTAGTCAAGTTCATCCTGTAGAAAGAGAAGCTGTTCACTGGTGACCCCATACAACCATCAAGGGAACTTCCAAGAATGTTCTGTTGTTCGACGTTAAGGTAGCCCATAGGCCAGCTTCATTCTTTCTCCCAGCACAGAGACAGAGACACCCACAACTCCTAGCAACTGGTAACACTATGAAGGCCCATATGTTTTAGGGGTTTCCTTTGCATGGTAGAGTGAAGGAGGTGGAGGCTCTGAAATCTACTAGGTACAGCCTGCTGCTGTCTACTGTGTGACTGGGTCAGTTTCACTCTCTAAACCTCTTTCCTCCTGTGCGGATTGGAGTCACGGACACCCCGTTCCTAGGACTCTTGAGAGTTCTGTATGAAAGAGAGGATGCGGGCTTCTAACACAGTGCCTGACTCTCAGCCTCGCTCACCTGATCCTGCTCTCCTCCATGCATCTGCCTTGCCTAACTCTGCTGCTAAGTTCTCCTCCTCAGGTAACCTAGAGCAGTGGTTCTCCACCTTCCTAACGCTGCCACCCTTTAATACAGTTCCTCATGGTGTGGTGACGCCCAACCACAAAATATTTTCGTTGCTACTTCAGAACTGTAATTGTGCTACCATCATGAATCACAATGTAAATACCTGATAAACAGGATATCGGATATGTGACCCGTGTGAAAGGGCCATGCGACCCCAAAGGGGTCATGACCCACAGGTTGAGAACCACTGCCCTTACGGAGCCAGATGATAACAAAGGAGGCGCACTATTCACCTGGCTCCCATCCTGCAGGGTATTTTTAATTTTTTTTTTTTAAGTAGGCTTTGCCCTGAAATTTGGTCACAGCATGGGGTTATTACCAGAAGTTTCAGTTTGAGCTTTGCCAGGTACTGTGAAGTGAACAGAGAGGGCCGGCGGCAGTCAAAGAGACCGTGCAGTGATCTGGAGTTGGGGAGGAAGGATCAGAAATGGTGGTTTTTGTCTAAGAAGGGGGAGAAGGAAGAAGCCAGGGCACAGGGACACATAGTAAGTCCCTGTCAACAACTGAGAACCTCCATGTGAGCTAAGCTGTCAGAGGGGAAGCCTGGCAGATGGGGGCCTGCTTCCTGTCTGTGACTACAGTCTGAAGGACATACAAGACACTGAAAAAGATCAACCACTGTCTCCCATAGGCACACATCGTACAGTTCCTAAAAGCCATGGTGGCACATGCCTTTAATTCCAGCGCTTGGGAGCCAGAAGCAGGCCGGAGCTCTATGAGTTCAAGGTCAGACTGGTCTATGTCATGAGTTCTAAGCCAGCCAGGGCTTTATAAGAAATATAAGGAACCATTGGCTGTGTTTGGTCAGGGAAGGCTTTAAAGCGGCAAGTTTTGAGCACTTTGAAGGAGCTGAAGGGGAAGAATTCAGCGTCTGGATCAGCAGATGCAAAGCCTAGTGCTCAGGAGTTCTTCCTGTGGGTAGGGACGGCCCCCTCCCATCAAATGCCTATCCCCTGTCATCAGGAGGCCTCCTTCACTGGTCCAGCAGACCCGAGCACAGGGTTGGATTGTAAGTGGTCTAACCTCACTGGATCGGAGAACTCCGAAGAACGGGTAGAGGAAGGCAGGAACGAGGGCCGCAGCTCCGAGAGGTACGGCCTCGGACACCCAGTACACAGCGGTCACAAGCAACACGTAAGCACACGCGGCCTCCTGTAACGGGAGGAAAGAGGTACTTAGTCACTGGGACAGGCGTTGCCATGGAGACTCCAAATGAGACCCAGGGCCAAGACAATAGACACTTAGATCCCATGAGGATGCCGGGATCCAGCCCTGGGAGGTACTGTGCTGACATTGGCCAGTGACTTTGTGGGTGAAAGTATGGTTGCTCACTGGAAGGACCCATGTTGTGCATGTGGTTGACTCACGCATCCACGTGGGCCCTGCCTGGACTTTGATAGAGCCCCAGCTCTGATGATTCTTAAAGCCATAGAGAGTGATAACTGATTTTGAGCACAGCGTTTGGGGCCACAAGTTCACAAACTATAAAGGTGGAGTTCAAAGCCTTAATTGGTGCATATTGGGTCAAGTTGTTTAGATACTAAGGCTCTTGGGGTTAGTGGAAGATAGATCAGTGTGTATGATTGGTTCACAAGTGGGGTTGGCCATCCTAAACTTCAACTCAGGTCTACAAGGTATGACGATTTGGGGGCATCTGGTATGTACCCACTGAAAGGAAGTGGTTTGGTAAGAAGTGAGACTTAAAAATAACCCACAAGGTGGCTTCCATACTGTGTTCTCATAGCTTCTGGGAGGGCTTCTATCCCAGGACTCTTCTAGGGAGACCAGCAAGGCCTTGAATCCATCCCAATCTCCAGCCTCATTGGACTTACATACTGGTGTTACATTTAAAATTTTCCTTGAAATATAAGCAGGTTAACCTCACTGGATCGGAGAACTCAGAAGAACGGTAGTCTTTAAAGTAAGTTAAGTTAAATCCCCTTGCTTCGAAAATATTTATTCAAACAATTTGATTCAGTAGTTTTTTTGTTTTGTTTTTGTTTTTGAGGGACAGGGTCTAGCTATGTTGCTAGGCTGATTTCAGACTCATGGGTTCAAGTGGTCTTCCTGGATCAGCCTCTGGAGCAGCTGGCTTGCCACCACATCTGGCTTAGTTGGTAATCCAGTGAATTGCTAGGGGAGAACTGTTGGTTATTTCGCCCTTCGATTCTCAGCCTGAGCTTGTACCATGTACTAGCAGTGAGTGGGGGAGCTCTCCCCTGGGGGGCTGGTGCTGACTGTGGGGACAGGCAGCCATCCCCAGGCTGAGAGGCTCATCTTGGAGGACGGAGCACAGACTCATTTCTCAGCGTTGGCTCTAATTGACACTTGCAATGAGCTCATTCTTTGCTCTTGGGCCTTCCTGTGTGGTGCGCTGTGCATGGTAGCATCATTTGCCTCTTCCCACTTAGCCATGGGGAGGACCTCCCCAGTTATGACAATCCCAACAGGTGCTCATTGTCCTTAGACGCCACGTCTGTGGCCTGATACCACAGAAACATCCGTCTACAGAGGGGACAGAATGCCATCCATCTGCAGGAGGTGGCAGGGTGGAAATCTGGAAATTTACCGGTATTTTCCTCAACTCACCAAAAACCACACCGTGCAACCAGAGAGTGCAGAGGGTAAATAAATATAACTTTATAAAACCCCCGCCCTCCTTAGCCTTGGCTTCCAGCAATGCTGGTTGTGTGAATGGTGCCCAGGAGTGGTCCTGAGGAAGGTTAGGAGGTTCACTCTCGGGAGGGGTCGCTGTCCAAGATCTTAATAATTGTAACATTACAAGCTGCACGCCGAGGGCCATTACACAGCGAAGCAGAGCCAGCTGTGACTTGGTGTTCACATAGGGTGTGGGCATGACCTGGCCCAGGCCGCTTGCCCAACAAGGAACCTGACAAATCTTGCTCTGTTCCTGGATCAGTGATGGGCAGCAGGAGCATTTAGCTGGCTCTGCTGGAAAGGACCTTGCTCCCTCCGGATAGTCCTGGATTATGGCAGGCTGGGGTTAGGAAATGGGAAATAAGTCCTCTGTTGACTTAGCTCCCACTGAAATTTCCTCTAAGGACAAAGGATCAGATAAGAGATAAAACTTTCGGAATTGCTGATAACAGAAGTGATACCTGTTGGGAAAGGATGCGGTTTAGAGGAATGGCCTCCTAGTTGTAGACTTAAAGTTCTAGCCCACTTTTCCTTTTTGTGGCAAAGAGACAAGAGGAAGGGTTTTAATTCCAGGTGAGGACAAAGGGGCAGAATGTCTGTCCCTCACTGGGAGGCCCTTGTCCTGGTTACTTTACAGGGCCCCAATTTAAGCGAGAAAAGGAGACTCACACACACACACACACACACACACACACACACACACAGAGAGAGAGAGAGAGAGAGAGAGAGAGAGAGAGAGAGAGAGCGAGAGAGAGCGCAATGGACTGATTTTCTTTCTGCTATGCACCATTTGACTGGAATCGGGAAGTCAGGTAGGCAGGGATAACCTTTTCTGTGGTAAACAGCATAACGAAACGTTAATAGATCACCTGTCTCCTGCAGTACTGAGAACAGAGCAAACCACTGTCATTTTTGTCTAACTTCCTCTTGAGTGGAAGGATGAAAAACATCTCGAGAGGCTCTTTTGTCTGTTTCTCATACCCGCCTCTTCTTCCATTTCCCAACCCTCTCCACCTCAGGTGGCTGGGGAATCAGATACCCCTGGGACTCCACAGGGTCCCCTGCATCTGACCCTGGCACATGGATAAATTTGTTGCTAACAGGTCTCTCTTATCTTATTCGGTGTGTGTGTGTGTGTGTGTGTGTGTGTGTGTGTGTGTGTGTGTGTGTGTGTTGCTCTGGAACCCCCAGGCCCCACATGAGCATTCAGGTCAGGAATGCCTTTAGTGGGCGGTGCTTACTTCTTTTCACTCCTGCCTAAAATTAGAACTGAAGCCGGGCATGGCAGGAAGATCGTGAGTTTGAGGCTAGCCTGGGCTACATGGCAAGACACTGTCAACAGAACAGAACAGAACCAAAACTCAACAGCAACAACAAAAAAACCAGAATAATCAAACAATAAAAAGGTGAAGTGTTCAAAGTGACTTTTCCTTATGAAGACAGTTTCCTACCTTAACTTAGGTTCCCTTTCCAGAAAGTCCAACCCTTCAGCCTCCCTTAGTTATACCTCACTCAAACCTGACTAGAAGGGACTGGAAGTCTGTTCCTCTGCTGTCGCAAGTGACTGAGGAGCACTTTGAAAAATCTCTTTTGGAAGATTGGGGGGCAACTTCCACTAGGAACACTGAGGTGTTCAGATGAATGTCCCTTTTGGCGATTCTCTGCTGGAGAGTAAGTCTAGGGCCTTTTGAATGCTAAGCAAGTGCTGTACCACACAGCCACGTCCCTGCCCCTACACTCTTTCTTCTGTAACATCATAGGAATCTAGACTTTAAGAACAGGGCAAGGAGAGAGGAAAAGTCATGTTGACACCTGCTAAAATGTGCCTGTGGCTCATCACTTCGAAGAATCAGCAGATTGCAAGCGGAGGGCTCCTGCCCAGGTGCTCAGCTGCCTCTCTCAAGTGCAGCCTAGACCAAGCAATTCCATCCGGGAATTCTAAGGATTTTAATATCAGAGTCACAGAGTTGGATGCAAGGGTGGAAGGTAGCCAAGGGATAGACCCGGCATTGTGCACCCATTTGTGTCTCCTGTGGGCACCAGTTAAGGCTCCCAAAGATGGAGGTTGAAGGGGTTGGTGGGGTGGGCAAGCAGGGATTCCCAATACTGCTCAGTAGAAGAGGGCAATGTGTCTCTCATGGGAATTTCCTTAAACTAACCTGACAATGGGGGAAAAAAATACCATGAAAAGAAAACTCAAAACAATCAGGTCTACTTAGACAAAGCAGAAAATTAACTGTTATACAGCCCAGAATAAAAAAAAATGTCATTGGCAGCCACGGTCTGCTAATCCCAAACCAGACTTAGTCGGTGCCTCCTTGGCACGCTGAAGTGTTTATTTTGCTAAAGATTTAAGTCAGCTTGTATTTAACAAGACCACGATAATCCCTTCTGTTTAGCTTTTTAAATTTAATCTTGGTTACCCTGTCCCCCAGGGAACAGTGAGGGAGAGATATTCCTGTAGTTAACCTGCCTTAGCTTATTTTTTTTCTAAAGTCTCAAGGACGGTGCCAGCTTGGGAGTGGGGCTATACCCCCAGACATGTGAGGAGAGGGAGGGGAAGAAGGGAAGGGGGACCACGAAGGTCCAAGAGGCCGACTGAAGCAAATGAAGCTTCAGCACTTCTGCCCTCGACTCCTGCTTTAACATTAGGCCATGGGCTAGAGTTCCGGGGTGTGCATTTCTGTTTTCATGTTGCTTTGGGCCTGTTTTTTTAAGAGCAGAAAAGAAAACACAGAAGATTCAGATAGTCTGAGGACCAGAGTAACAGGCTAACCTGTGCATTCAACTCCAAAACCCCTTCCCCAAAGTTTGCAAAGAAGGTTCAGCGTTTTCATATTCTGGTGTCAGAAACCACCATGGCCTCTGGACAGGCTCCCTCCCAGCCCCACCTCTCCTGGATTAATAGTGAAGGGCCTTTTGCATCTCTAATTGCTGCCACATAATGATGGCCACAGGCTGGGAATTAGGGGCTCCCCAGCCTGCCATTTCTATGGGTTGAAACACAGCGCCTGTAATGTTTTGCCACACAACAGTCATTTCAGCTATGGTCTCCCACTCTATGGAGGCCAGAATTGGGGGACCTTTCTTGAGAGACAGAGGGATGGAAACAGTTTTAAGAAAGAAAGTATTTGGTCTCTTCTAGAAAAGTGTGAAAATTTCATCCAAATGAAGGCAATTTCAATGAAGTCATTTTGGGGTGCCCCACAAATACTCTACTCCCTCCAGACCACCCTTCTTTGCTCCCCAACTCCCTCTGATGCCCTGACAGGGGTAGGTAGGCTGCTACTTACACTGGTGGGGTAGATGGTGGGCAGAGGCAGCAGCAGCAGCGGCACACAGATGACCAGTAACAGCTTTCTTGCTTGGACAAGGCCCTGCAGCAAGCCCATGGTGGACCTGTCTGGAGTGAGTCCTCAATGGCGTTCTCCTCTGCTCCACACTACGCTCCGCTCTCAGTCCAAGAAGACTTCTCACACCTTCCCTGGCTTCCAAGAGTTAGTCCTCTTTGGTCTTGGGAGCACAAAAGCTGTACCCAGTTTCCCCAGAAAGCTGGGCTCCTTGCCTTCTGCCTTAGGTGGGATTGAGCAGCATGGTGTTATGGCCATCGAAAAGGAGCTGGAAAAGGATTATATGCCGGGAGCGGTGGGTCCTCTCTGTGGCTAACAAGAAGGTGGCTTCATTCTAGGTGTCAGCAAAAGCCTTCACAAGCAATGTGCCTGCGGCTGCTGATCAGCCTTGAAGAACCACTGAAGGCTTTACAAAATAAGAATAGTCCCTTTCTTCTTCCTGGTGACCTGTTTGGGGGCAGCTGCTGTTTTACCTTCCACCTGGCTGACTGTTGGTAAAAATCTGGTAGCCCCCTTCCCTTAAAGCAAGCACCAGTGTTAGTCTGAGGCACATGTAGACCTCAGATTGGGGTTTCGGGGGAGCTGTCTCCCAGGACCTCGCACCTTAACTCTTTAGATTTCTTTCCTTCAAATTGGGCTCCTACTTATAGTTTTCCTGGAGTCTGGACTTCCAAAGCAGGTCTGAAGAATCTCCAAGACATTCCTTTTTGTTACAGGACTAAAACTTGCTGGAGGCCCACCTTTAACTTTCCTGCACCAATGGGAAGCAGGCACAGGGCAGTGGTCCCGCCCACTCCCCCCCAAGCCTATCGGCAAGTTGAAAAGAATGAGAGAATGTCACATCTGAAGGCAGCCCTCGATTGGTCCCAGCAGGGGCCTGCTGATTTGGCAGAACCCAGGCGGTTTTCGAAGCTTGTTTTTCCATTTCTCAAACATCCCAGGGGTTGGATGTTGGTCAGCACCCTGAGCGTAATCCCAGCTCCCCAAGCACTGCAGGCGTTGTTTCCAAGCATGGGACCCAGCTTTCCTGGGAGAGTCACTTGCTCACCACCTCGGGAAGACGACACATTTGGTGGTAGGAGAATATGGACATTAATTCTGGACTGAACAGTATTAAGACTTCCCCTCAGGCAAAGTTTGCTTCTTGGACACTTGGGGGATAAAAGGTCAGAGCCAGCAGGAAGAATGAGCCGGGAGGAAAGACCCTGGGAAGCATGGCAAGAGGGGAGGCTCCCCTTTGCTCTGGAAAAGTCTAGATGCCAGTTGGAGGGGGTGTTCATGGAGTTCTTTGAGGCTCTTTACCAAAAAAGGAAGCAGGCAGCCTTCCTTGATGGGAACGCAGGGTAGGGACTGAATGCAGGACCACACTGGTGATAGGGACAAAGACTCATCAATTAGTTAGACCCAGAATCTCTCCTGCTTACAGATTTGGAGAAAGGACATGTAGATTTGGAACAAGATGAGAAAGAGAAAGAAAAGACCCAAACCTCTTCTAAGAGATGCTTCTTGGCCAGATCACCTTGATCTGGGAGATGCAGAGCCAGAGCTTGTGTGCATTCACAGGATTTGAGCACCTTGTAAACTCTGCAGCCTTATCCCGTTGAAGGGATCCTGGACTAAAAGTAGAGTGCCCAGAGAAGTGGCCCCACAAAACCAGTTCTCCTTGATTTTCAGGGCCAGTGTAACTACTGGCAGATCTTTGAAGTCATCTAGCTAGTGTATGATGGGTTATGATGAGTCATCTCTACCGGCATGTCAAAGACAGGCTAGCTCATCTACTACATCCTTGCCTCATTTTTTGTGACGGTTTGGAAATGTAGAATAAACAAGACCACATGCTCGTGATGTTTTAGTTACAGAGATGAGAGAGATCAGATAATAATAAGCAGCTGTAGAAATCAACATCTGTCAAACTCGGGAGCCGCTTCAAATTCCTCCATGAGATAATCTGAGGTGACAGAGATTCCAGTGAGTTTAGTAATGTGATTGGGCCATTTGTTCCACAGGTGAAATTTGTTGAATAGAATGAAGCAAGGCAAGTTACATGGTAGGACCAATAGTTCCCCTGGCCTATCAGTTTCCCACATGAGGAAAATATTTTCCAAAATACAGTGCTAAGGAGTCTGGGATAGATTCCATGTGAAGAAGATATCTAAAGTAGTCAAACTCTCAAAGTATTTATTTTGCATTTTTTAGACAGTCTCACTCTCTAGGCCAGGATGGCTTGGAACTCACTATGTAGCCCAGGCTGACCTCCAACTCATGGGGATCCTCCTGTAGCAGCCTCCCGAGTGCTGAGAATACAGGTGTGAGCCATCACCCCCTGCTAAAGTAATTACACTCTCATGAAAAGTAGAACAGTTGCCAAGGTGTGGGGAGAAACGGGAAGGGAGTTGTTCAAAGGTCACAGAGTCACGGTTCATCAAGATGGAAACCTTTCAGAGGTCAGTGGCACATCAATGTGCAGGGCTGCTGATGTGGTTCAGCAGCAGAGCACTTGCCCAGTGGACAGGGACAGGGGTCCTGGGTTTGAGCCTTACACCCTCCCCGACACCCTGAGCCAAAACCAAAACCAAAACCAAAACCAAAACCAAAACCAAAACCAAAACCAAAACCAAAACCAAAACCAAAACCAAATCGTGCAGATCCATGAGTGTTTGGATACGTCAACACAGCCAGGATGGCAAGTTTCACGTTGTGTGTTTTTTTAACCACAAAGAAAGGAGGCTATGTAATGTATTAAGATGGGCTAGTTAAACAGGGGACACGACAGAGTCACTTCGCTGGCATTTTGTTTAGTCCATTAGTCCACCTGATGGCACGTCTTTGCCTCAGCGGTTCCAGCTGTCACTCCTTCACTGGCTTCAGTTGAGGTGACTGAGCAACACAGCATCAGCCGTGACAGGCTTGTCGTCGTAACACCGGAGATGCAGATGGCTGTGAGCCTCCCAGCTGCGCAGGAAGCTTCCAGACAGTGTGGAAATGACAGGCAAGTCCCCCTAGCAAATCTCACCCCGCCCCCAAACTTTGTGAGCAAATATGATGATTGTATGTAGGATGGGCCCTAACGAGGCAAAACAGGAGGGTCTGTTTCTAACCTGTCTCCTGTGTCGTTCACTGAGCAAAGAGCGGGGTTGTTATTTTGGGGGATGGGTTATTTTGTTGGACAGTAACATAATATTTGATTTTATGTATCAATGAAATCAATGTTATGAATCTTTTTGTGTGTAAAATTAATCTGTCTTCATTTAGACTAGAGTGATGTTTAAGAATCTAGTTATTCCAGGGAAGACTTCCACTGGAGGCGTCGGGACCCCAACCTAGCCACATAACCTTCGACCTACAATTTGTCCTACCTACAAAATACGCTGGGGTAAAGGTAGCACAGAAATTGTGGGAGTGGCCAATCAATGACTGATCCAGCTTGAGACCCACCCATGCCATGAGAGGAAACCCACCCCTGATGTAGCCTGGAAGGCCAGGACCCAGAGCCTGGACAGCCCAGGGACCTAGGATCGAACCAAAAAAAAAAAAAAAAAAGTCAATGAAATGATTCCTAATGACATTCTGCTATACTCATAGATTGGTGCCTAGCCCAACTGTCATCAGAGAAGCTTCACCTAGCAGCTGATGGAAACAGATGCACAGACCCACAGCCAAGCATTAGGTGGACCTCGGGAAATCCTGTAGAAGAGAGGAGGGAGGATTGTGGGAGACAGAGGGGTCAAGGACATCACAAGAAAACCCACAGAATCAACTAACCTGGGCTCATAGTTGCTCACAGAGTCTGAACTGACAACCAGGGAGCCTTCATGGGTCTGACCTAGGCACTCTGCACATATGTTATAATTGTGTAACTTGGTCTTCTTGTGGGACTCCTAACAGTGGGAGCAGGGGCTGTCTCTGACTCTGTTACCTGCTTTGGGGATCCTTTCCTCCTACCGGTTGCTTCATCCAGCCTTAATAGGAGAGGTGGTGCCTAATCTTACTGCAACTCGATTATGCCATGGCTGGCTGATTTACAAGGGAGTCCTGTCCTTTTCTGAAGAGAAAGGAGGAGGAGTGAGGGGGGTGTAGTGGTGGTTAGGGGGAGGGCCTGGGAGAAGAGGAGGGAGGGAGAAGAAACTATAATTGGGCTAGAAAAAATAAGTATTAGTTTAATAAAAATGATTAAAAAAGAATCTGGTTACTTTGAAAATGAGTCTTCATTTATCTTGAAAAGGTCATGCCCTTTTTTGCATTTTTTTCAGCTGTTGATTGCCACATAAATTCCTGCTCCAGTTGATCAATATAAAGTGCTTTTAATTGTGTGTGTGTGTGTGTGTGTGTACGCGCGCGCGTACTGGGTGAATGAATTGCCATTGATTGCAGTGTTCCTTGGAATAATTTCCCCCCTCACACATATCTGGTCCCCTCCCCTCAAGCTGCTGCTCTTACGGCATGGTAGGCAGCCAGCCCATAGAAGGGACTTCCGCCAGGCACCCGAGGACAAGGATGAATTTAGCAGTCTCTGGGCGGGGGCAAGTCTGCTCTGAGGGTTTTGCACAGTATCTAGGAGCTGAGGTATTGCTGGTCCCCTGCTCACTTCATATACAGTAAACTACACCGAATAAAGGTAAGCTATGGATTATGGATCCATCTCTGCAAAACCCAAGCACGTCTGCATGCTGACGTTTGTTACAGCTGAAGGAAGTAAAGGAAAAAGTATGGTGAGATATTTAGAGGGACGGAGAGGGGTGCATTATAAGAGGCTGGAGACATATAACCCCCCAAATATTCATTACTGGACCCAACTATTACAACCTCAAAGACACCAGCTAGAGTAGAAAAAGAGGCAAGTAGAGCAACTGACTGTCAAAGAACATGTAATGTGCAAATGAGAAAAACCGAGCAGATGCAGCATCAGGGCTGGGGGATGGCTCAGTGGGTAAGAACATTTGCTGGACAAGCATGAAGACCTGAGTTCAAATCCCCAACACCCCATGTAAAAATCCAGATATGGTCATGAACCCGAGTAAGTCCAGCACTGAGGGCTGCAGAGATAGGATGATTGCTGGGGCTTCTGGTAGCCAACCGAGCCCAAGTTCCCTGAGAGACCATGTCTCAAGGGAATAAAACAGAGAGTGGTAGACTGGGACACCTGACACTCTGCTCTGACTTCTGTGTGCATAGGAGGGGGTACTCCCCCAAATGCATATACAAACATTGCACACATATACACACGTGCACACAGACACACATGCACGCACACATGCACACACATGCACACACACACAGAGCAAAAGTGAGAAGAAGGAGGGAGGGAGAGGGAGAAAGTCAGCATTAGAAATGGTTTGGGAGCTATGAAGAGAATACTTGGGTGAGAAAGAGCAGGACTGAGGGCTATTGTTCTGAGCAGGAGAATCTGCTTGTTCTGGTACTTTCTACCTGCACTCCAGCTCTTCTGCAGAGAGACCATGCGGCTAGAACATGCAGGCAAAGCTCACCTGGAAGATTCTGGGAAAGTCCAAACTCATCATGCTTAAGTGGAGATTGCAAAATACCTTTTCCAGAATGTAGCCCAGCAGATGCCCTCATTCAAATATCAGACTCTCCGCAGTGTAGGTCCCAGAATCCAGCTGGAGCCCAGAAGGAGAAAGAAGCTAGATCTTTGTGCTGGGGCAAAGCCATCAGAACCCAGCTGCTTCACTCTCCCGACAGGTCATCACCTATGACTCAGCACAGTGTTAAGAAGCCTGGCTTGTTGAAGACCAGGCCACTCAAAAAAGATAGCTGTCAGGGCCAAGTATATGGGGACAATGAAAAGTGTACTTTAATGTGGATGTGAGGGGACAGCAGAGAACCCCAGGACCCCACACAGGATGGGTAGATCTAGTGTGTGAGCTGGAGGGGGGACTCCGCAGACACAGGACCCTCCCTCTAGACCCTCACAGTTGCTAGATAACTGCAGCCATGTCACGAGTAGAAGGAACCTGAGAGCAGTCTGCCTCCTTTATTAGAATGTCCTAAATAACTTAGGTATCGAACAAGGCGGAAGACATTGCATATATACCATTTAAATAGCAACCAGTAATTATTTAATATAAATAACGAATAGACTTCGAACCGACATTTTGAAAATGAAAAGTTCAGCATTGGAAAGTAAACAATCTGTCGTCTGAAAGTGATTTTTATCAGGAGCACCAAAATCTGAGACACTACTCTAGTATTTTAGGACAGAGAAGCATGGTGGTGCCACCTCGTTCAGTAGGAGGGCACTATGCGCTTTAGCTTGGCCTCCATGTTCAAATGACAGGGCGTGGATGGACTGCGAACACTTCCATGAGCCCTTGCTACTTCTCCTGTCTCAGAATAACTTCACAAAAGATGAGTCAAGCCGTGTAGGTCCCCACGTTACTGACTTTCTGACTGATTCTTCTCCATGGCTTTGAGGAAAACAGCGTATTTATTTGAATGTATCTCTGCCTTTTTAATATTTACCATGGAACCTGCCAGAACATGTTCATTCAATACAGGTCTCTTAGAACCAATGGAATCTTCCTGCCACACCCGACTCCATCCTCTGTGTGTGTGTGTGTGTGTGTGTGTGTGTGTGTGTGTGTAAGTATATCTCAGACTTCTGCTCATTACCACGTGGACCAGTCAGCCTCTGGAAATGTCTTGAAAGCCCAATCTAGCCCTTTCTTTTAGCTCAGAAACATTATATCATAAGTCAGAGATGTATGTCAGGAAGCAAGAAGAAACGAGAGAGTATTGTGATGACTCATTTATCTTTGCTATTCTGTGTGGGCAGTACATACTTTCTTCACAGTCTCTGTAAGTAGAGTAGAGGATGAGTGTTCTGGAAGACTGTGTGTGCCTGTCCCTGCTTCAAGGTCCTGGTATGGGCCAGTCTCTCAGGAAGACGCTCCAGGGCCAGAGGACCTCATCAAGTCATGCCTCAGGGCCTGGAAGAGGCTAATGAGGGCCTGGGCCCAGATGTCCTTCTGATGCCCTTCCGACAAGGCTGTCCTGTAGGCCGAGTAAGCCAGGGTCAGTGCCAGCCTTTCAAAGTCTTCTTTCTTGAGGATTCCAGGGTGGTTGGCCAGGTTGGCACTCAGCCTGCGGATATCTGGGATGTGCTTGGGGATGATATTGTTGCAGATTGAGTGGAAGTTCAAGGCCTTCCTCAGGGAAGCCAGTTCCTCGTCCTTGATGGAGATCTTCAGGTCTGGGCTGATCTCAATTTCAGCCAGCAAGAGCTGTGGAGAAAGATGGGTTAAGGAAAAACAGGAAGCCAGGTATTGTTAAGGACAGAGCGAGGGTCACTATTCACACGTTGGGAGGCAGCCATAAAAAGAGCTTAGCATCCAAGGGACCTGGGCCCCAGCTCTGGTCTTCCTCCTTAACTTCTCTGGGCCTCACCTTCCTTTTCTGTAAAATGGTAAGTTTCAGTATCTACTTCACTGGGATAGCATGGGAAGCATACAAGACAAATAAGGGCAAATACGACCTAGTGCCTGGGATCAGCTATAACGCTGTCATTCAGTTAATTGACCCCATATTCTGTTTTTCTCTTTCACCCACCGAAGGGCTTCTGAAGTATAAACTGACTGTCACAGAGAAGATTGTAACCCGAAGTTGGGAATTTCAAGAATGCGGAGGGTTGTGCTGCAGGTAGTGGGATACAGAGATGTTGTCTCTCACTGGCTCGCAAGAATAGGGGCTCTTTCTATCATCGTCGTCCCTGCCCTGTTCCACGAGGAACTTAGGAAATACTCCAAGAATGGAAAGACTCCAAATCCTCAGTGTCTTCTCCCCTCTGCTCTCCTCTGCCTTCCGTGACACTACCCGTGATCCCTCTGCTCTCCTCCGCCTTCCGTGACACTACCTGTGGTCCCTCTGCTCTCCTCCGCCTTCCGTGACACTACCCGTGGTCCCTCTGCTCTCCTCTGCCTTCCGTGACATTACCTGTGGTCCCTCTGCTCTCCTCTGCCTTCCGTGACACTATTGCCTTTCTGAACCATTGATTTGTGAGTCCCATTTTTTTTTTTTTTTTTTTTTTTTTTGGTTTTTCGAGACAGGGTTTCTCTGTGCAGCTTTGCGCCTTTTCCTGGAACTCACTTGGTAGCCCAGGCTGGCCTCAAACTCACAGAGATCCACCTGGCTCTGCCTCCCGAGTGCTGGAATTAAAGGCGTGCGCCACCACCGCCCGGCGTGACTCCCATTTTTAAGGTTTGGTAGAGGCCATGCACGGCAGTTTGCTGCCCAGGGCAGCATTTGGAATCTCCTCCCTGGCTCACTGTGTCCCAGGTGTCAAAGCTGGAGGGGAATTTTGGGTGTCATACTTACACTCCATGTGACAGTTGAGCATCAGGCTCAGAGACTCTTGGCCAATGGACTAAAGTTCAGACCTCGAAGTTAAAGCTCCTCCCACTGACCCAAACCCAGTGACCTCAAGAAACTCACCTGGTGGTTCAGAGGAGTGGGGTCCCAGGGAAGCAGGGGAAAGTGGAAGAAGGAAGCCTGTCTGGTAGGGCAGGCTTCTAGAAACTTAGATGGGTTAGTGGGGCAGCCAGACAGCATCTCTGTACAGCAGGCAAAGCCTCAGAGGCATGACAACACCAGGGTCCCAGTGTGGCTTTGCTAGGACACTACTGATGAGTGATGCCTGAAGCCTCTGCTTGGGACCTTCCACTCAGAGCCTGGGTGTGACAGGGGCACCGATGGGACAAACCCCACCTTCCGTTATGCCTGCACTGAGCTCTGAATACTGCCATTTCTGTCAGGACACACGGAAAAGGCGAGGTGGTCCCAGGAGTCCCTCACTTTGACATAGGCCAGATTTTATCACCTCTGGGAATGAGCCTAGGCTGTTCCCTGCTACAGCAGAGATCATTCAAGTCCACAGGCCCAGGCAGACCTCTTCTCAGGAAAAGAGAGATGATGCATGTTCTTGGGTGACTTGGGTTGATGGCTTTCCCTCTGCTTACCTCGTAGAGGAGTTCCACATCCTCCAGGGAAGTCTGCAGGATTGGGTTCAGTGGCAAAGACAAGGACCTCTTCGGCCGGTGGGCAGCAGGGAACAGTGCAGCTGGAAGAGACAGACTGACTTGTGGGACAGGCATACATGTTGGCCACCTCTCTCTAACCTTGAGGGAAGCCCTCAAGTAGATCTTGAAGGTGGGTGGACGTAAGGTGAGGGGAGGTGACAGGCTCTCTTCTTGTGTCTCAGAGAGTTCCCAGGCATGTCAGATTAGTAGCTCATCAGAAGCATCCAAGAAACTGGAAACATTTATCAGCCTGGGCTACGTTTGTACTCAGAAATTTTGGTTAAAACAAAGCAGATGAGGCAAAATAGAAAAAAAAAAAAAAAGCAAGCAAATAAGAGTGCCCTAATCCCAGAGGGGACTCCCTCCCTGAGTGCTTAAAACAGTCAGCATATAATTGCTCCATTGCAGCCTCATCATCAGAGACTTCGGCTAACCCAGACATCTGAAGTAGAAATGCCAAGGATCTTCACACAGATCACAAAGGAAAGGAAGCAGGCTGCTGCCAGACCGTGACTCTGGGCTCTACTGGACCATGTGGCCGAGCTCAGCGCTTCCCTCCAGGGCCAGCTGATTTAACAATGCATTTACTACACAGGTAGGGCCAGGGACACATTTGAAAGCTGAGGGGAGATGGATGGGTCCCTGGTGGGGTGCAGGATCGGAAGTGCTAGGGACAGAGGGAGGAGTGAAGGAGAAAACAGAAAATGGTTGGACACAGGATGATTATGAGAAAACTCAGCTCTTCTGGACTGGATCAAACAGCCCTTGCCACCTGCTCAGCCCCTTTATGCAGCAGACAGCGAGCACAAATGATTGACAAACCTTGTGGGTAGAAAAGGATTGTGACCTTTAGAAAACCAGAGAAAGAAATGTATAGGCGACTGTGAGGGTGGTCCTCTGAAGTTGTGCAACTGTACTCTTCATGGCCATTGGTGGCTGCTCTGCTGTGTGGTAGTGGTGTCCCTGGGACACCAATAAAACGTCCGATTGTGTTCAGTGCACTAAATAAGCTATGTTAAATGTGCTGAAGAGGGCAGGAACAGTGTAAAGCGTTCCAGAATGATCTCCATCAGAAATTATAACAGAAGACCTCAGCTTAAAAGGCCCTTCCTGAAAAGTCTACAGTTGAAATCACTGGCTTCCCACATAAAGCGGCTGCGTGCAGCTTGGCTGAAGAGGCCTTTGCTGTTTGTGACCCATTGTCACAAGTTCCTCAGGACTGGGGTGAATGAGATTTTGTGCTTCTGCGTGCCTGTTGTCTGGAAGTAGTGAGTGAGGTTCCTAGCAGGATGTATGTTTTATCTCTGTCTTCTCCTTCGTAGAAAACAAAACATGGGTACCTGGTGTGGATCAAGGAGTGAGCCATGTCGGTGTGTTTGTGTGTGTGCATGTGTGTACACATATGTGTGATGGTGCACTTGCTTGTAGGGGCATGAGGTGGAGACCAGAGGTTGACATTCGGATATCTTTTTTAGTCACTTCTTTGCCTTTGTATTTTGAGACAGGGTCTCTCACTGAACCTGGGACTTCTGTTTTAGCTGCATTGGCTGGCCGGGGAGCCCCAGGATCCTGCTGTCCCCATCCAACCTGGGATGACAGGTTCATGCTACCATGCCTGGCTTTTCCATGGGTGCTGAGAAATTGAACTCGGGTCCTCGTGCTTGCACACAGGCACCTTGCCCTCTGACCATCTCCCTAGTCTCCCGTGTATGAGCTTTTCTTTTATACCTGTGTGAAAAGATGGTGGGTCTGAGAGGAACTTCACTCCCCAATTCTCCCAGGACATCTTCAGTTTTTCATTTAGCTTTTGGGGATTTCATATGAGCATGGTATTGACATCAGCACCTCTTCCTCTCCTCCCATGTTCCTCTTGACTCCTCAAATTCGTGGTCTCATTCTTTAATTAATACACACACACACACACACACACACACACGTATGTATGTGAATTTATAAACACAACTTTCTGAGTTCACTTAGTGTTGTTCTTAAGTGTTTAGGGTTGGCCTCCAGAGATTTGCTAACCTCCTGGGGAGTGGGGGTCTCATCCTTGGAGAAGACTGATTCTCCCTCTCCCAGAAACCATCAATTGCCTGTAGCTCTTCTTCTATGGGTGGTGCAGCCTTGTAGGAATTCCCCCACACATGTTGGCATGTGACTTGTGTTATCTTTTTTTGTTTTTGTTTTTTCTTTAAACCAAGGTCTTGTGGATTTTTAAAAAAATTATTTACTTTTATTTCCTGCACATTGGTGTTTTGCCTGCATGTATGTCTGTGTGAGGATGTAAGATCCCCTGGAACTGGAGTTATAGACAGCCATGAATCACCATGTGGTTGCTGGGAATTGAACCCAGGTCCTCTGGAAGAGCATCCAGTGCTCTTAACCACTGAGCCATCTCTCCAGCCCTGTGCGTCGTCATTTTAAGGTCTTCTAGGCAACCATACTGTTGAGATTTCCTGGGTGCAGTTTCCCTGCAGACTGTATATTGGCAGCAGACACCCTATCCTGGCTCTCTGGCTCTTAGAACCTTTCTGTCTCCTCTTCTGAAGAGTTCCTTGAGCCTTAGGTGAAGGGGTTGTGTTGTGTATAGATCAGTTTGGGCCAGGACCCCCATGATTAGCTGTTGCCTGCATCTTGACCAGTTGTGACTTTCTGTAATGGTTTCTATCTGCTGCAAAGAGAAGCTTCTTCATAGGGGGTGAGAGCTGCACTCAGCTGTGGGGATAAAGTTAAGTATTAAGAATATTGTTAGAATCAGGCTGGTTTCATGCGGTGTCAGTAGTAGGTTCTCTTCTAGAGCCCATGGCCTCACCAGCCACAAGTAGCAGGCCAGGTTTACAGTACCAGGCCTGAATTCCTTCCTTCCAAGCAGGCCTTAAGTCAATTTAGATGGTCGTTGGTTACAACCAAGACAAAAGCGCCACTAATTCATCTCTAGGATAGCTTGTCATTCTAGCCTTTGTTATTATTGTTCATAGGCATAGCTGTATTTGGGTGGGACTATTGATTGGTATTCTCCTCTGCTACCACAAGAGCTGGTCCTCGGGGAGGAGGTGTCCAGGTCAGTTCCAGCTGACATTCTTCCATGTCATCTGCCACATCTTTAAAAAAAGGTATTTATGTATTTTATTTAGAGTACATGTGTACCTGCTTGTCTTTGTATATACCACACGCATTCAGTGTCCAAGGAGGCCAGAAGAGGGATTTCCTGGAGCTGGAATTTTAGACAGATGGGGGTGGGTACAGTGTGAGTGCTGGCAATCAAACCCGGGTTCGAGGATAGAGCAGCCGTTGCTGTTAATTGCTGAACCATTTTGTTCTAGCCCCAGAACATCTTTCTTACTGGGAAATTTAAAATATCCACCTTTAAATCCTCCTTAGTGCTGTAGGCGGTGTGTCTCATCAGAACATCGACCCTCCAGCAGAGGAAGGGGGAAGGGGACAATGTCATGGGTGGGGACTCTCTGTTCCTGTCATCGTGGACTCTCTAGGGGGTCCCCCAGGGAAGTTACCATAGTTTCAGGCCCGGGTTTTCTTCACTTATCCCCTTTCCTGAGGACACAGCTTTTATCATGCTTATGTTATTTAGGGAACCCCTAATTCTCCGAGTCAAGGAGAATACACTTCCCCATTCAAAACTGAACTTAATGATGGACACAGTCATCCCTAACAGCTGCCAGTCTCATACCTAATAATGACATTGGTGGTAAGCATTAGAAGTAGCCTCAGCCCTCCAGACTAGGATGGTGGTTGTGTGGGAAGTGTGTGGGGTGCACAAATACCTTGTTTTCCCTTTTCACATGTGTGTGTGTGGTGTTTGCATGTGTGAGTGCACATGAGCATGTTTGCATGCATGTGGAGAGCTGAAGCTGAGATCAGGAATCTTCCTTGATCGCTTCTCTACCTTATTCTTTGAGGCAGGGTCTCTCAGTCAAACTCAGAGCTCACTAGTACAGCTACTCAGCTGAAGCACAGGTATTTTAAAGATGGGTCCCTCCTTCCTTTCCTTCTCCCATTTCCCACATTGGTCCACCTCTTGGCACTGTTGTGCCCCATATTTCTATAGCTGCTTTGATCCTGTGCACTGGGTAAGGGCAGAACCATTATGTCCTTAGACTGCTGGAGGGTAGCTGCCTTTAGGCTGACATCTCAGTGAATCCTCAACTGCTTAGATGTGGCTCCTTAGGCAAGACCTGGAGATGTTGGAGGTAGCCAGTGAGAAACAGTTCTGTTTACCCAGGCAACGTCAAACACGGAGGTGGAAATTTAACAAGTGGTCCCCCCCCCCCCCCCCGCCCACTACCCTAGATGCTCTTGTCCATAATGATGAGGGCTGAATCCTGCCAAAAATGCCCATGGCGCCGGGCGGTGGTGGCGCACGCCTTTAATCCCAGCACTCGGGAGGCAGAGCCAGGCGGATCTCTGTGAGTTCGAGGCCAGCCTGGACTACCAAGTGAGTTCCAGGAAAGGCGCAAAGCTACACAGAGAAACCCTGTCTCGAAAAACCAAAAAAAAAAAAAAAAAAAAAAAAAAAAAATGCCCATGGCCAAAACAAGTGTTGATTGGGCCTGAGCACAACGTGTACAAAGCTTGAAATGAGTCTTGTTCTCACATTGCTGGGTGACAGCCCTGTTTCCCCAGGAATCCTCCCCCGTTCACCCCTCGGCATGCATCTGCCTCCAAGGCTATCTCGTCTGTTCTGCACACTTAATGCCTTGCTGCCTCCTCGCCTGGAGAGGGCTCCCAGGATTGCCAGCTCCTGGGATAGGAAGTGTTCTGCTCTCTGTATCAGCTCTGCATGCTGTAAGGCTCAGAAGGTGAGCTCAATAGGACCGACTTAAAAGAACAACTGGATGTTAAATAAAACAGCAGCCCTGATGTGTGGATGCTACTGTACGTTTGGCTCCTTGTTGGCTGTGAGCGGTCCGTGAACAGCGTGGCAGCATAAACTTGGCAAGGAGGTAGTCCTGGGCCACTATCAGGCTTGGCATGCTCCTCCCACCGGAGGGAAGGGAGAACAGGGAGAGAAAATGGAAACAGCGGAGAGTGCTAGAGAGTGCCCCCACATCCCCTGGACCCCTGGGTCTCAGACAAGAAGATTGCTGGAGGCTTTGCTCAGAGTCACAGGCTTTGTGTACATTTTGTGGGGTGTAAACCTGGCCTACTTGCTTGCTTGTTCTTCTCCCTAGTGTGGCACACCCAGCCCAATCACTAAGCATCTCTCTGGGGTGTGACTGTCCTCATGAGAGTCACTCAATGTGCCTGTCTCAAGGACGCTTGGGACTCACTGGTCTTCTTGCTTAAAAGTCTGCAGTACAGGTCGGCCTTGAAAATGAGGAGAGAGATTATCCCCTTCTTCACGGGCAGATGAATATCTATGACACATTGGACCTACCAGCACAGAACAAATGATTCACCATGATCATGCCAGGTGGATCAAGCTACTTTAGAAACTGGATCCAGACATACATGATTCATCTGTTACAGCAAGTCCTGTCCATGCTTTCTGCTGAGAGACGTGGTTGGACCTCAAACAGAAACTACTAAAACAAGGCACTCATATGTTAACAGTAGCCCTAGAGTGTCCACTGTGTGCCTGTCAGCAGGCTGTGTTTTTCCATGTGTCCATGGAGAAGTAAGTCTCCACTTCCCATTTTAGAGACGAAGATGCTCAGAAGTTAAGGACCTTGCTCCAGACCACCCAGTTTGCTCGAGATAGGACTGAGAGTGTGGTAACAGAATGATAACCACCTGCAGGCTCCAACGCCCAACCTCACAGACACAGGTAGACAATGCCCTTTTGCTCCAAGCATGGTCATTCATTTCTCAATAATCATGGGAGAGATGCGTGTCGTATAAAATGTGTCCTTAAATGAATCACACACATATGGAGGTCATAAGATAATTTATGGGAGTCAATTCTCTCCTTCCATCATGTGGGTTCCAGGGATGGAACTCAGGTCATGAGGCTTGGTGGCAAGTACC
Source organism: Peromyscus eremicus (assembly GCF_949786415.1). NCBI lineage: Eukaryota > Metazoa > Chordata > Mammalia > Rodentia > Cricetidae > Peromyscus > Peromyscus eremicus. The sequence continues at coordinate 46,925,914 of NC_081418.1, forward strand.
TTCAACCCACGGAGACATCTTTCAACCCATGCCACCTTTCCAGGTCTGCACACCTGCCTGTGTTTAGAGGAAACATTACCACGTTCAGTAGCTGTGTTTTAAAATCTCCATCACCGCCTAGCATAGACCTTAGCGGCTGTCCAGCAGTCCCTGGGTTTCCTGTCTCCTCCCATGCTCACACTTTCTCAGACAACTTCTTCCTACCTTCAGCTCCTCCCTCACACCAGTCACCTGCTCCTTGTACACACACACACACACACACACACACACACACACACACACACACACTTCTATGGCCTTGAGAGTCATATTCTCCATGTGTACATGAAGCCTCTGTGAAGATGCAGATCCGGCGACTCAGCCTTTTCTTTCCTCTGCCGTTCATTTTTTCCGCTCCACTGCATCTTATAGGGATCCACAAACACATGTTTGTGTCTTCCACATGTTTCTACCTCCTCCTTGTCCCAGGTGCCCATTCTGCTCCCCTGCCTGCTTGCAAAGGTACATGCTGGTCTCAGTCTTGTGTTTCTTTTCCTGGCCACACTGACTGATGGACTGATGCTCAACTTTTAGGTTTCTAGGCAGACCCTCTTCGCTCCTGGAGCTTCCTTTGGGGATTTGTAATTGCTCTTTTCTCTTACCTTCAGCTTGGGGCTAACATTCTGTCTCCCACTTACACCCCTTTACTCCCCCCCTCCCTGCATATAATCCCAGCCACACATACTCTTTCACACACATTTTCCCATATGCTCTGTCTTAGGGTTTCTATTGCTGTGAAGAGACACCATGACCACAACAACTCTTTATAAAGGAAAACATTCAAATGGGGCTGGCTTACAGTTCAGAGGTTTAGTCCATTATCATCATAGCGGGGAAACATGGCAGGCAGAATGCAGGCAGATGTGGTGCTGGAGAAGGAGCTGAGAATTCTACATCCAGATTGGCAGTCAGCAGGAAGAGACTGAGACACACTAGGCCTGCCTTGAGCTTCTGAGACCTCAAATCCCACCCCCTAGTGACACACTTTCTTCAACAAAGCTACACCTACTCCAACAGGACCACATCTTCCAACAGTGTCAGCCTCTAGGGCCATTATTAATCAAACTACCACATACACACTCTCACATACTCACGCATGTGTACTCACACTCTCACATACTCACGTATGTATATTCATACTCTCACACACTCACACATGTATGCTCACACACATCTCCTGCATCATCCCCAGCCTTCTCCAGCTCTTTAGCTGCTGTCTTTGGCTGCCTCTTTCTTTAACATTCCATATCCAACTAATCATCAAATTTTGGTGATGGTCCTTTCCAAATTCATCAGGAACTGGCCTATGTCTTGCCACATCCCAGCAGCCTCCTGGTCTTCTAACCCTGAGCATTTCACTTAATGGCGTCTCTGTTCTGAGGAAGCTACCTGAAGTAAGTCTGTGGAAACAAGGGCCTGCAGATGTCTCTCCACCCAGAACCTTCTCTGGTTCTATTTCTGTCAGAGGACAAGCAGAAAAAGCTTCACACAGTACCAGGTGCTCCAAGATCAGGGTCCTCGTCAGCTCTGCATGCATCTCCCATCTCCCTGGCTCACATGGCTCTGGCCACAGACAACCTCACTGTTTTTAAGCACATCTGGCAAGCTTTAGGCTCAGCGCTTTTGCCTATCTGTTTCTTCTGCCTGAAATAACCGCCCCCAAGCTCCACAGAGATTGTGAGACTCCCTCTGTCATCCCTCAGGTTGTTTGTGATTTTTTTCAATGGAGCCTTCCGTGACTCCCACGGAAGATGATAAGCCTTTGTGCACACTCTAGCCTCTGTCCTTACTTTATTGCCATCCAACAAGTCACATAATGTCTTTATTCACGTGACTGTCTTTTGTCCCCTCTCCCCCGCCCCCACTAGAATGTCAGCTCTACGAGGGAATGGATCCCGTCTGTGTTGTTCATCACTGGATTCCCAGTACCTAGTGTTGTGCCCATTACTGTTTGTTGACTGGATAAATGAAATTATACAGACACACTACCCACTCTGCCACTGAGCTTGGTTCTTTTCAGAGCGCTTTACAAAATCTTCCTCCTTGCAAGAGAGTGAGTCTGTCATCATTTGGAGTTTCGGGCCTGCTCTCAGCTAAGAGGCAATGTTTACTTTGGTCTGCTCAGCTCCTTCTCCTTATCTCTTCCGAGTCCCTGCTCCAGCACAGAAGGAGCTGCTTTGCCTTTATCTTTGTTAAGGCAGTTGCTATCTCCCCATGCTTGATCCTGGGCAGATGCGCAGCCAGAAGGCGCCTGAGGAGGAAGCTGGCTCACAGCAGAGTCTGACCTCTGACTTGTCATGATCCTGGTTCAAAAGTCTCTTCTGTCTTCCCCCTCTGATCCCTGTGTGTGGAGCCCTTGCTTGGAGTCCACTCAGCCGTGTACGGCACTTGCACTAAAGAACTTGCTGGAAAGGATGAAGTCTGCAGACTGCACTGAGCCAAAGCACAGCCCCACCGTGAATGAATCCTTGAAGCAACTCTGGGTGTGGAAGGGAAATGTTCTTGCTAATGAAAGATCTTCTGCCAGATTCTGATGTGTCATTCATTTTTTGGCTCCTGGGCCAGCCTTTTGGAAAATCGGTGCTGTTCGGAGAAAGCCACAGTCATGGCCTCTGTGCCAGGGTCCTGCGGGACAGCGTCGGAGAGGAGCTATCTTGGCTAGAAAGCTCCACAACAGGGGGACGGAATGATGACAAGGGAACAGGGCAGTGGGGCTGATCTCAGATGGACTCGGGGCCAAGTCCACTCAGCCCTCGAGCCGCGGGACCCAGGGCTTGTCCCCTCTTGTGCCAGCTCTCTGCTTTTCTCACCTGCAAACGGTTATCTGCATGGAGAGCGAGGTGATGCTGTGGTGGTCAGCATCAACTCTTGCTGGCCGCTGCTCTTACCCGGCAGAGCATCCAAGAGCAAGGACACACACCTGAAAAGGACATCCCACTAACCCTCAGGGTTGTCTTCTTTACCGAATGGCTTCATAAATAAATACTTTAGGGGGTGGTGTGATGGCTCAGCAGCTAAGGTGTCTGCCACCAAGCCTGACAGCTTGAGTTCAGTCCCCAGGACACACGTGGTGGGAGGAGAGAACTGACTCCTACAAGTTGTCCCCCGACCTCCACAAGTGCACAGTGGTACACATGCGCGTGGATACATAAACAAAGAAGTAAGTGTAGGAAAGTAGAAACAATTTATATGTACTCAGTGACAACATAACGATGCTTATTGGTTATTAGGTATGTACTTTTCAGCTTTCTAAAGTCAAGCAAGTCCTCTCCCTTCAAGTATTGCTCCCACAAGATGCTAACGTGGGCTGTGTGTGTGTAGGTCAATGTCCTCAGGTTGGCCCTGCTAACCACAGTAACCTTAGGTGAGTCATTGGGCTTTCATCATCCTGGTAGGGCGGGAATGGGCAGTTCTGGATCTTGCTGTGGAATCTCCTATGCTGGGGGGAATCCTAGAGAGCGCTTCTTAGGGAGAGGGTAGGGCAGGCTCCCTTTGGGTTTCTCTCCATATAGAGGAGTGGGGTGTCTGGAGGGGTGTGGTGGTGGTGTGGGGGCAAGGATGGAAGGAAACAGTCTTAGAAGGAGGGATTCCCTCAAACTCTTTTTAGGGGATTCATTGAAATCAGGGTGGCAATTCTTGGCTTGAGAAAGATAAGATAAAAAGGGACAGTATCTGTGGGAAACCGGTATTTGTGTGTGTGTGTGTGTGTGTGTGTGTGTGTGTGTGTGTGTGTGTGTGTGTGTAGGCCAGAGGCTGTCCCCTTACTCTACTCTCTACCTTCCTTTTTGAGACAATGATCCTCACTGAACTTGGAACTCACCGATTCAGCCGGACTGGCCTGGTCAGCGAGCTCCTGAGATCTTCCTGTCTCTGCCTTCGTCAACACTGTAATTACAACCGCAGGCCCCGAGCCTGGCTTTTTACTTGAGTGCTGGGAATCCAAACACAGGCCCTCCTGTTTGCTGAGCAGGTTCATTGGCCTTCTATGTGGTGTTTTTCTGCAATTCAGTTTAAGGATTCAAATGCCTGTCAGGTGCAGACACTGAAGTCACCCCTGCCCTTGGAGAGCGTCTAGTCCAGGACAAGACTGGCCAGAGAACTGGTAATAAATGCACGAACTACACTCATCCTCTAATGAAAGAACCCACGGAGGAAAGCCACCTTACCCAGCCTGGCTCTCCAGAGAAGACTTTCAGATGTGACTTGAGGACTGGCTAGAGAAGATGGAAAGTGTGTGTGTATGTACAGCCTTGAGAATGTCATCCCCAGGAACACTGTCCATATTCTTCGAGACAGTATGTCTCATTGGCCTGAAGCTCACCAGTTGGCTTAGGCTGGTGGGCCGTGAACCCTGGGACCCTTCCGCCTCAGCCTCTGCAGCACTGGGATTACAAGCACAGGTGGCCACACCCAGCTTTTCTTCAGGGGTCTGGGGTAACTCAGGGCCTCATGCTTGCACGGGAAGCCCTCTATTAACTGAGCCCACCTGAAAGTGACAAGAGTTGTGTCCTTTTGTAATTAGAAAAAATGTATAAGACAAAGGAAAAATAAAAACCGACCACATGGAAGAGTTTTGATGAAACTTGGAAGGACTCCATATCGTTGCCTCCGAATACAGTCTTGAACCATATCGTTGTCCTATAATGGACTTTTGGTCATTTGTGTTGGCCTTGATCCTTTATAGCGCCTGAGGCCCTGCTGAAGAAGCCTTCCCAAAGAGCCTCAGATGTTGCTATCAAACCTCTGTTGAAAGCCTCAACTTCTCATTAATAAATAGTGTTTTTTTTAAAGTGATATAGTCACTGACATGTAGCATTTCATCATTTTCGAAGCATATCTTGGAATAGGACCCTCAAATCAGCCTGGTGAAGGCAAGTTTTGCCGTTGTTAAGATGCTACCTGCTAACAACATCCAGAGGAATTAGGAGCCTGTCAGAGATCGCGCTGCTGGCTTGTTAGAGACAGAGCTGAAATTTCCCAGTCCTTGTAGGAGTGCTCCAGAAGCAGCTGGCCTGTTTATGAGCCTTGTCACATGTCCAGTTGTCTTTTGGCTTCCGGACATTCTATGCCTTCAGGAGAGTAGATGCTTTGGTCTCCTTTGAATCAGCAAATTAACTTGTGCTCCCGGTGTGACAACAGTGAGTGACAGAATCCAATTCTAAGAGCAAGAGATCTCTGCTTTTCACCCCCCAAGTGTGACTGTGCACATGATGGGCAGGTAGGTGTGTGAGAGTGTATGTGTGTGTGTGTGTGTGTGTGTGTGTGTGTGTGTGTGAGAGAGAGAGAGAGAGAGAGAGAGAGAGAGAGAGAGAGAGAGAGAGAGAGAAAGAGAGGGAGAGAGAGAAAGAGAGAGAGAGAAGTCTGTATTTTTTACATCTTAGCAACACACATTCCCTGACTCTGTTCAGAGGCCTGCCAGTCCCTAATAATCAGGAATTAAGCACAGGAGGATAAAAGAAAAGATAAGCCTTTGGCTTCCTCGTTCCCATTGCAGCACAGGCCGCTCTTTTCTTCCCTGACGTTGCATCTGAGAACGAGGGGCACATGCATGTCACCATGCCTTTCCTTATCCCATTTGGGATCTCTATAAAGAGCTTCTGGATTGACTTGAGGGAACACTGTTTTTCCAGCTCTTTCTGGAGACATGAACTCAGCTGACTTTAGGCAGTGGAAAGACTTCCCTCCAGACTGGCATGGGGTGGGTAGCACGCCCAGCTCTTCATCTCCTGATAGTGATAAACTAGCTGGCTTGATACGTTCCCAGTGCCGGCCAAGCACAGCCAGACCCAGGACACAGAGTAAAGATGCCACCCTGGTTCTGAGAAGTGACATCCTGAGGGAGAAGATGTCAGTGTGAGAGAAAAACTTGGGCATAGACCCCTTTCTTTCCACAGTGGCTTTATGGAAGCGGCAGGAGCCAAACACACTGGATGGATGCCCACAAAGGTTCTTTTTTTCTCACCTTCCCCAAGACAGCTCTACCTGGATACAAAAATACATCCACGGCAGCCTGGAGATCTCATTCTTGGCCAGTGTGGCCAAGAACTCTCTGTCTTAGTCCCTCAGGTAGCAGCCTCCTGCATCCCAGTGGCCACCATTCTGTCACACAGGCAGTAGAACTTGGCTAGTCTCTCATGGGTCCAAGTAGTCCCAGCAGGGATCTGGAGAGAACCTGTCCCCATTCTCTGAAGCAATCAAGAGTTCTTTCTGGCTCACCAGCATGGGGCAGCTCTCTGGGTTCTCAGCCTCCATCAGCTGCTTTGATGTTTCTCCAGTGTCATTTTTTTTCATCAACTTTTACCAAGAAGGAGCTTTTCAGGAGCATGCCAGGAGGAAGCATAGCGCACCGGCAAAGTTGGTTTACAAAGCGGTAACAGGGCTTCTAATTCCTTCCTCCCTCCAACTCCACCCCATAACCTCAATTCTATTCAAGAAAGATGAATGAAATCAGAGAAACAAATGAATAAAAACAACTCACCCCTGTTCCACCTGCACGACGCAGTAGCCTGGGTGCTGGAGAGCAGCAGCAACAGCATCAGGACCTCCCAGGGCATCTTCCAGAAGGGAGAAAAACTGACCCTCTATCCCTGTGGGACCTCGGGAGCTCCAGGTGAGCCCTGAGTTCTTCTCCGTGGGATGACAGAGTTCTCACTGCCTTTTCTTGTCTAGAAGGGCAGCAAGGGCCTCTCCCTGGCTCCACAGGGTGGAGGCAGATGCTGCCTCCTGGGTGGGACAGAAGTTGGTACCTCTCCTAACCTAAGTCTCTCTGGGATTGGGGGACTGGGCTTCCACACAGAGGCTCTGTTTTTGAGCACATCTGGAGTGACTCACAGGGCATGTGATCTCTTTGGCAGTGGGCTGGATAAATATAATTTCTGTACTTGAGTTCCATGTGTTGGATGCGCCCACTGGAATTTTTCTTTAACAAACAGACCCGCAGAACTTGTTAGAGAGCCTGGCGAGAAGTTGGCTGTCCACCCCTCCACCCTCCCACCCCACACATACTACTTCAGAGCCAGGACTGAGGGCTGGAAGAAGAGCTGGGAGGTTGCCTCCAAACAGTGGGGCTAACAGAGCTCAGAGCTGCCTGTAGGACAGCACAGTCACTGTAGTTCTGGGGTGGAGTGTCTCTGCTACCCTTCCCTGAAGGTAGACTTGTGGATCTTGGGGTCTGGCACCTTTCCTAGGTTCTGGGTAGGGGGGGCATTGGCAGGTTGTGAGGAGCATAAATGGACAGGTGGTATGGAAAATAGGCATTGCCTTGTGAACCTCTGCAGATGATAACACAGGAGGCTAAGGGTGAGCTCCCATTCACACCCACAATGCTTGTATTAGGTGCTTTCCATGGCTATAGCAAAATACCTAAGGCTAGATAACTTGCAAGGAAAAGAGGTCAATTTAGCTTATTTGTTTGGAGGGCCAAAGGCATGACACCAGCTTCTGCATAGTACTGGTTTGGATCTGATGGCAGAAGACATCCCAAAGGGGAATGTTTCTTTTTTCTTTTTTTATTATTAAAATTTTTTATTTATTTTATATACCAACCACAGTTTCCCCTCCCTCCTCTCCTCCTACCTCCTTTCTACTTCCCACCCCCAATCCACTCCTCAGAAAGGGGAAGGCCTCCCATGGGAGTCAACAAAGCATGGCATATGAAGTTGGGGCTGAGCAAGGCATCCCATTACAGGGAATAGGTTTCAAAAAGCCAGCTCATGCTCCAGGGAGAGATCCTGGTCCCACTGCCAGAGTCCACAAACACACCAAGCTACACAACTGTCACCTACATGAAGAGGGACTAGGTTGGTCCCATGCAGGCTCCCTAGCTATTGGTCTAGAGTCCATGATCTCCCACAAACTTGGTCTCTGTGTGTTTCCCCATCATGATCTTGACCCCCCTGGCTCGTATAATTCCTCCTCCCAAGGGGAAATGTTTGTATGGAAGAGATTCCATGGTGATCCAGGAATCCAGAGAGCCTCAGGGGTCAGGCTTTGCCTATGTGCAAAAACCTTTCGAAGTAACTAAGCAGAGTTCCCAGAGAGCTACATTAACCCCTTCCAAGGGCAGTGCCCCAATGAGGTAGTTACTTTGTATCAAGTCTCCCCTCCACTTCGAAGGTTCCGCTACTTATTAGCCCTACTGTACCGGGAACCAAGCCTACAACATGACCCTTGGCGCCACTGAACCTCTCTGTGCCGTGCTCAGATCAAGGACCAAGCTATTTCATTTTTTTCAAAACGGGAGTGTTTTCCCATGATCATTGAAAACGTATCGGGGATTTGGCTCAGTGGATAAAGTGCCTATGTAGGCCTGAGGACCTGAGTTTGATCCCCTTACTCACCAAGTAGACAGGCACAGCAGTACATGTCTGTAACCTCAGTGCTGGGGAGGCAGAGACAGGAGACCCCCAGGGGGTGGGGGCTCACTCACCAGCCAGTCTACCTGAATTGGGGAGCTCCAGGTTTGGTGTCTCAACAAATAAGGTGGAGAGTAATTGAGGAAGATACCTGACACTGATCTCACACGCATACACAGGTGCACGCTCACTTGCCCCCCAAACACATACATGCACATGGAAGTACTGTTGTAGACATGCCTTAATCATGTCCTTAATTGTGTACCCCTTCTTATGTACCACTTCTCCCCCTCAGGTGTTTCGTGTGTGGGGGGCTCTGTGCTAGACTCGTTCCCTGTGCTAACCGGTCGATGCTTACAACAGGCAATGAGCTCAGTCTGGGGCTGCACTCCTTGTAGACATATGAGTCACAGATATAATTATAAATTCTAGCAGCCCCTTAAAGACAAAGAAACAGGTGTAGTTAAATCTAATTCTGCTTATTTAATTTACCATATCCAAAGTATCATTCCTACATATAATCAATACAGCATTGAGAAGGCATTACACACACACACACACACACACACACACACACACACACACACACACTCTATATCTCTGAAGTCTTCTTGGTGTGCCCCATCACATACTTCAATTTCAAATAACCAAACTAAAGTCCACGGATCAGGCAGTGCAGGGTCGGAAGCCAGGCCGGGCTCTTGGGCCAGGCTGTTTGCTCTTGTTACTCTGCCAGTTTCTATGAGATCTTAGGGTAGTCCCTCCATCCACCTTTGCATCCATTTCCCCTCTCCAGAATGGAGGGACTGATAGTTTCCTTTCCAGGGATCACTCTTAGGAATTGATGAACTAATGTGTGTAAGCGCTGAGACCAATACCACTACAGACTAAACATTCAATGCATTGGTACTGTATGTACATGAAGAAACAGGTGCAGAGAGGTCAAGGAATCTGCCTAAGGTCAGCTGTTAGGGGAGCTGTGGTTTTAGCCTGAGCCTATGAGATTCTGCTTACAAAATTAATCCTCTAGCCTGCCTCGAAGCCTTTTGTCTTGAGACCCCTGGTAAACCAGAACACAGAGAGTGGAGAGAAGCCCTGATTTGATTGCCAATTTCTTCGGTGAAAATACTCCCACCAAGGTTGAGCTGAAGTTACCAAACGTTTCAAAAAGCAGCGTGCAAGCTTCTGAAATGCTAACAGTGGGTCCTTGGGCACCCTGTACAAGCTGGCCCAGCACATGATTGCATCTTAAGAAGTTAGTTCTCCTGGCTCTGATACTTGCCGGCTTCTGGTACCCTGTTTTTGTCATAGAAGTTATTTTGTAAATCTGCAAGTGTTGTCCAAAAGACCTCGAGGGGACAGAACTCCCTGGATGTTTTCTGATTGATCGGCTCGGAAGCTGGACAGCCTTAGTAAGGCTTGCTGTTCTCCTGCTGTCCCTCTCCAGACTCTTACCTTTCACCTTCCAGCTCCCACCCCCTGCCTCCCAATATCCTGACCCATCTGGCAGCCAAAAGGCAAGCGAGCTTGATGACATGGTCCACAGAAGTCAGCCACCTGGATACAGAGAAGCGTGGCCAAGGGAAGGATGACGGGCAAGATGAATAGACCCATTCAGTCTGTAGGAAAAGTGTTGCCTGAATGAGCAGATGAATGTAAGTCAGGAGTCACAGGTTTTGAACAGTGAGAATGCCTGGGCCAGCTTCCAGCCTTCTCTTTTGGCTTGGAACCCGGAGTCTAAGTCTCCTGAATTCCCTGTCTTTGTCTACACAGCCAACACCTTTGGTGCAGATTCTCCTTTAAACCCACAAGTGAGGTAGGCTGGGATGATAGTAGAAGCACAGCTGAAGTCACAAAGTGCCAGCCTCCAATGCAGAAGGGTCACCCAGCCTCAAGGACGGCCATCGTCAATGACTCAGTTTCATGTAGGCTTGTGCCAGGCCAGGCCAGGCCAGAATGTCGTCCCACAGCATCCATGCAGTCCGAGAAATCTACACCTGTGTGCACAGAGTATTCTCTGCCAGCTGCAAAGGGCCTTTGGACAATTCAGCTGCCATGTCTACGAGAGGCTGGAATACCTAGTTGTTGCTGGAAGTTCTGCTTCCCAGAACAGTGTGTCAGGGGAGTAAGGTTAGGCCCCAATGGCTGGGCTGCCTGAGACTTTGGATCAGATCTGCTGACTTTGTGGGGCTCACACAACGCACTCTGGGATCTGTTCTTTGTGTTCCAAACTGTAAAGAACCTCTCAGTTCCATAAAAATGTGCGAGCTCCTGTTCCCCAAAGAATTGTGACTTAGAAAGCAAGGAATATAATTTAGAAAACAAAAACAAAACAAAACAACAACAAAAAACCCTAACCACACAACTAAACAAAGCCCTTTGTAGTCATGGCCTAATTTGGCAAGATCAGCAAATATTAAATGTGAGCAAGTGTGAAACTATTATTGTGCTAGTTCACTGAGATGTTGGGGGTGTTGGTTGTAGCAGCTAGCCTACCCTGACTGACTCTCTGTCTCTGTCTCTGTCTCTGTCTCTGTCTTTCTCTCTCTCTCTCTCTCTCTCTCTCTCTCTCTCTCTCTCTCTCTCTCTCTCTCTCTCTCTCTCCTCTCTCTCTCTCTGTGTGTGTGTGTTAGAGCAGAGAGGTGGAAGGTGGGGGTGGGTATGATGCCCAAAGGAATATTCTAGAATGGAAAGTTCCCTGGAGAGGCTGCGTTACATAGAAGAAGGCATGTGGAGACTTTATGGAGAGAGTGGTTAATGTCTTTCTTATCTTCTCCCCTGAACCCTGGCCTAGAAGGATCGGGGTGAACATTTGCTGTGACTTAACAGTAAGTGGACGGTCAGCCACGGTCAGACCCAGTGGGTAGCAGTCTGGGAACTGGAGGGAGCCTAGGGAGGAGCTGGCGTCTGCTCCCAGTTATGTAAGGAATTTCCCGCCCTGAATCGCCATGCCAATAACCACAGCCTCAGAGGCTTGTCTCCTGGCCACTGTCCGTGAATTTCCAAAAACACCTCAGAAGCAATTTCACATTTGTCTTTAACCGTCAAATCCAGCCCAGGACCAGTTCATTTCCGAATCTGATTTTGGGTAAGAAACTAACAATTGGTTTATTTTCATCCACAATCAAAATGGAAGAAAATCTTTCTTTTCTGTCTTCTGAACTTGGGAACTCTGGGGAAGGATTTGTTCCCAAAAGAACAAGAGGTGGGTGGAGGGCGGGAGGGTTAGAAAAACACCCTGGTGTTTAGAGTCCTGGCAGGTGTGGACCAAGTGGGATGACACTGGCTGGCTGATGATACAGTGTGGCTTTCATGTACTGAGGGTGAGTCTCATTTAGAGAAAGGACAGTTACAGACCAGAACCAGGGCTGCCTGTTGTCCTTGACCTCCCTTGACCTCCCAGGAACCATTTCCTCTCTTACCTTAGCAAAGCTAGGAGGGTGGGATGTGCCCCACACCGCACTAGGGGAAACTGAGGCACTGGGTCAGATGAGGTCCCCAGAAGACTCTCCAGGCACGTGTGAGGTAATGTTGAGGGAACAGCGGTTTCTAAAGGGGGAGACAAGAACCTGAACAGCTTGAACCAAAGGTCTTTTGCTGCCATGTCTACATCTTATTGCTCCCTGTCCTCTTCTGAGCCCACCAAGGACAGAGATCAGCAGGGAGCATGGACTAGCGACCACAGGAGGACAGGAGGGGAATGGAGGAGAGAGAGATCAAGGGTGAGCCCGGAGGGAATGGGGTGGAATTAGAGCCTCTACATCCTGCACATGGTGTTTTGGTTGCAGTCTGAGGACCTCAGGAGGTGTGTTAGTTACTTTTCTTACAGCTGTGACCGAATACCTGACAAAAAGCAGCTTAAAGAAGAAAGGACATGAGTTGGCTTATCGGGACAGGGAAGGCATGGTGGCAGGGGGTGGCTGGTCACATGCATCTTCAGTCAAGAAGCAGAGATGAGTAATGGTCTTATCTGTCGTAGTCCTTTATAGATTTATTTATTTTGTGTGTGTGAGTGTTAGCCTGTACACACGCACATGCACACAAACACACACACCACACACACACACACACACACACACACACACACACGCACGCACATACTTACATGCACTTTGTTGGAGTTGGAACTGGAGTGACAGATGGTTGTGAGCCAGCATGTGGGTTCTAGGAACCAAACCTGGGCCATCTGCAAGAACAGCAAGTGCTCTCAACCACTGAGCCATCTCTTCAAGCCCTCTTTTTTGTGTCTATTCAATAGGGAACTCCAGTCCATGGAATAGTTCCATTCACAGTTAGGAAGAGTATTCCTACCTCAGTGAATCTAATCTAGACAATTCGTCACAGACAGGCCCAGGGGCTTGTCTCCCTGGTAATTCTAGATCCTGCCAAGTTGACAGTCATGGATCACCACGGTAGGCATTTTGTGGGTGCCTGTGTGTAAGATGCTATTTCCCACAAATGTAGTAATTCTGACTTTGGGCAGTTCAGTGCTTCTGGCTTAGTAGACCCTCATAGACTAAGTCTTCGGCAAAATGATTTTTTAATAATATGTGTATTATTCAAATGATTGTTCACTGTTTCCTTTGCATGCCCAGGGATGCCTCTCCCTGTGATGGAGTAAGGTTGTATGTTGTACTTGGGTTCAGCAGGTAGGGGTGGGATTAGAAAAACGCATGGATAAGAAGACTCAGGATAAGAGTGAGGTAGGATGCAGTGCAGGACCCAGGAAGTGTGCCTACTGGATGAGCTTTGGAGGGAGGCCAGGTCCATGGCTCCACTGTGGGATTTGGTCTTCCCACACATCCCCAGGAGAAACTGCTGTTGATTTTCATGGAGGCAAGAGAGTAACTCAACCCATTTTCTGCTACTACCATAGAACACCTGAAGTTAGGTAACTTATAACAAAAAGAACTATGTTTTAGTTTGGGGTTCTGGGAGTTTAAGAGCATGGTACAAGCATTAGCCTGGTGCTGGTAAGAGCTTCACAGTGAGAAATAGAAAGGAGACAGAAGTGGGGGAGATGGAGAAAGAGAGGGGGTCTCAGGCTTGCTTTATAACAACTCATTCTCATGCTAACTAATCCAGTCTTGAGAGATTGAGAGCTCCTTTCCAGGTGAAAAGTGTTAATTCTTCTTGTGAACCTAATCCTCTCCCAGATGCCCCTCAATGCTGTTCTATGCCTGTCTCTGTGATGAAGTGAAGTCAGCATGAGTTTTGATGGGAAAAACTATGTTTACACCAAAGCAGAAGTTTTTAAAATTTTTTTTTTTTATTTTTTGAAGCTGCTCTAGTTTGGGGGTGGGGGGGATGACGATCATTTTCTTTTCTTTTCTTTTTGGTTGGGGAATAAATGTCATCTGAAGAGGTGAAGAGGGATTGGTATGCTTCTTACACTTGAGTAAAACCCCTGGTCTTCTTTGGTGAGCTTTCAGGTGCATAGGTCCCATCCCTGTGTGGAGATAACCTCCCTCTGTGCTGGGGCTTGGAATAAACGCATCTGTAATGCTGCCTAAGCCAGCACAGAACAGCAGGCTCCAGGCAGAAAAGAGGTGACACTGGAGGGTTTCACAGCTGAAAAGATCTCCTAGGGGTATCTAGCATGTCCTCCTGAATAATTTTGTTTTTTTGAGACCTTTGGAGGATGACTTGATCAGCTGTTATGTGGAGAGGAATTAAAGCCAGGCTAAGTTATCATCATCATCAACAATCGAGTCCCAACTCTCATCTTTAGAATAAATAACCATAAAAGCCCAAACCTAAAAACAACCCAAACATCCTCAATAAGAGGATGGATAAACGTAATAGAGTGCACTCATACAATGCAATATTATCCCACACTAAAAGGAGCAAATGTCACCACAACACAAAAAGTACATTAAACAAAAGAATATGAGATCGATGATATGAGGAATAGACAAAACTAAACTATCATGATAGAAATAAAAAAAAATATTTATCGAAAGGGGCCTGACTTGTGAGTAAAATAGAATGTGGGGATTTTCTAGGGTGGTAAGGATTTGTATGTTGATCTTCATGCACACTGCACAAGGGTACGTGTGTGTGAGAATCATTGAACTGTACACTTAAGATCTGCTATACTGGTGATGTGGGGATTTAACAAGGCAACTCCACGTACTTAAAAGGAGGCTTATTTTGGGGTAACTTACAGCCAGGAAAGGGGTTGTTACAGGATCCAGGAGAGGTGAGGTGCAGTCCAGTGGGGTTCTCTGGAGAACTCAATCTAGTATCCAGGATAATGAGGAGCCAAGAGGGCCGGCCCGGAAGGATCTCCAGTCTTAAGGGCTCCCATCTTGGCCATGCCCCAGGGGCAGGTCATAGGTAGGCATGGCAGTACTTCAAGGTCAAAGCTGGAACAGCTACCCACTAAACACAGGTGCTGACGGATCAGCAGTTAAGAGTGCTTGCTACTCTTGTAGATGATCTGAGTTTGGTTTCCAGCATCCACATTGGGCAGCTCACAACTTCCTCCAAGTTCAGCTCCAGGGAAACCAATGCCCTCTTCTAGCCTTCTGTGGGTGCTATAGTCATGTGCACATATACATGCTGGCGCGCGCGCGCACACACACACACACACACACACACATTTAATTAAAAAATAAGTCTTAAGAAAGATTTCCACATACTCCTAGATATAAATCATGTTGTCCTCTCCCCAAACAAAATAAAACACAAAAAACGAAACAGTGAATGCAAGCGATGTGTCTAGCTGTCTAGCTTGGGAACATTTATTGTCTGTGGCTTCTGTGAAGCAAGTCTGACAGCCGCATTGATGGAGTCCCCCTAGTCTAGCAGCTGAAGTAACTTGGGTGTGTTACTGAATGTGTCTGGGATTTAGGTTTTTTTCCCCCCTCTGTTAAAAAGGCATTAAAAGGGCCTATTTTTCATTGCTTTCAGACGGCTTACCTCAAATGGCTCTGGGTGTCAGTGGAGAGGACACAAAGGCGTTCCAGTTGAAGACTTGGATGCTCTTCCCTGGGACAGTGAACCTAGTGACATTGGAACCAGGGTATACGCCAAAGCCACGCCTGCCTTGCTGCCTTTTCCTGCCTCTCTGGTGACAGCTAGCCCTGCCTGAGCACTGAGGCAGCCTTATATTCTAGAGCTTCTGGACTCCCTTCTCCCAGCCCTTGGCTCCTCTGTGTCTCCTACCTGCTCTTGTCTTCCAGCCTGCCAGCCCTGACAGGGTCTTTCTGTTAGGAGGATGAGCTCAGCAAACATCACCGGAGGAAGGGGGCAGGAATGAGTTTCTGAGTGTCTGATTCACACATCCTGACAGTCTGAAATGCGTGGCTAAGAATCCAGGCCACCCTGTATTCAAGGAGACGTGACAAGAGGTCCCCTTTGAGGCTGCCCACAGACACCTAGAGACAGTACCCCTCCATAGGCACTGCCTCCACATCGCTGGGCTGGCCCCTCCTGCCCCCTCACCTCCTCAGATGCCTCAAAGGGAATGAAGTGTCATCTGTGGTTGGATCTAATCACTGAAACAGCATCTGAGTAAATTTCCACTAGGCTTCATTCACTCAAACCTTTCCTTCAGATCCGGGAGGCAGGTTAAATGGCTCTTGGGTATCGATGGGGAAGCTTTAGTTGTGATAGAATGGTCCTAAGCCAGGGTGTTTGAGCTTCCTCCTTGATGTATGTGCAATAGCAGCACAGGAAGCTAGTTTATCTCCTTGACTTGAAGCAGGGCAGGGTCACTGTCCCCAGCATTATCCTGTGGGGAGCAGAGTTCAGTGGAAGCGCAAACATGGGCCTGATAAACCATAGACTCTCAGACTGGGAGGGATTTAGAGCTTAGAGATCTGGACTCCGTTCTACAGATGAAGCTAAAGTTATGACGGTAAAGGAACTGGCTGAGGGGCAAAAGCCAGACAGTGATGAAGGTGGGAAAAAAGCAGAAATGACTGAGGGGACCCAGAGCATGGGGCTGCCCAGATCGGACTGACCACATCATCACATATCCCACGAGGTACTCAGCCTAGTATCACTGACATTTTGGGCTGGATGATTCCTCACCATGGGAGGCTGGTTGTCCTAAGCACGGGTGGTGGTGGTGGTGGTGGTGGTGGTGGTGGTGGTGGTGGTGGTTTAGCTGTGTCCCTAGATACCAGTAAGAACCCTCACCCAATCTATGACAAACAGATGTCTCTAGATATGACAAATGTTCTCTGGGAGCAAAGTCAGCCCTGGTTGAAACATGATGTTCTTTTAGCTTAACATTTCAAGATGCACTGTGACATTCTTACTGTCGGTAGGTCTGTCTCACATTCTGGTCTATAATTCTTTCAGTGGAAGATGACTCTTTATTGAGCATTTTGTTTCTTACCTTGTATAGTATTTAGCATGTGAGAAATACGATGAGGCCGGGCGGTGGTGGCTTATGCCTTTAATTTCAGCACTTGGGAGGCAGAGCCAGGCAGATCTCTGTGAGTTGGAGGCCAGCCTGGGCTACTAAGTAAGTTCCAGGAAAGGCACAAAGCTACACAGAGAAACCCTGTCTCGAAAAACCAAAAAAAAAAAAAAAAAAAAAAAAAAGAGAGAGAGAGAGAGAGAGAGAGAGAGAAATACGTTGAATGGATGAATGAATGAATGAATGAATGAATGGACAGACTGTGAGCCTCGGAGGATAACTACTCATTGGCTGGCTATCTAGTATTCTATTAAGCATCAGCTAGCATCCTCTGGCAGGAGGGGGTGGGAGGTTGACTTAATGACCTTCTCCCCAAAGATGGTTGGGGGTCCTAATCCCCTGCTTTGCCATCCACCACCACAGTCACATAGTAGGCCTCCTCTCAGCTGCTCTCTGCACACTGCAGGCTTAATTGTGGGACTTCTTTTCATTCTTGGAGAGCAATGGGAATGGGTAATACACAAGAGCCTCTTCTCACTGGGGGTTCAACCAACATTCAGAAACAGTAGAGCTTGAAGAGCAAGCACCAAGCACGGTTACAGGAAGCCACGTGAGCTCTGGGAGAATATGTGTCACAGAGACATGAAGTGTGGGCCCTGGAGAAAGTCACAAGTAAACTATAGAAGGAAACATCTCTACCACCAATCTAATGGCATTTTTCTGAATCCCAGAAAGTTTTAGCACTGTTGACCCTGGTGAAGTGACAACTCATTTTCTGTTTTCCAAATGGTAAATCCTGGAGAACATAGAGTCCCCTTTCAGGATTAACAACAAACAAACAAACAAACAAACAACAACAATAACAACAACAGCGAAATAGTGCTTGATGTCTTCAGAGGAACCTCTGTGCCCAATAGTAAAATTCAGTTTCCATTAGGGAAGAGGAGGGCTATCAGCGGAGTGAGAGGCGGGTAAGAGGGGAAAGGGGTGGATGTGGTCACAGTATGTCCTGTAAAAATGTCACAATGTGCTGAGTGTGGTGGCACGTGCCTGTGATTCTAGCACATGTGAGCCAGAGGCTGGAGGATCGCCAGTCCAAGGCCAATCTCACCCGCACAGGGAGTTAAGACCAGGCTGGGCCACATGAGACTCTGTCTCAGCAAACAAACGAAATCACAATGAAACCCATTATTTTGTGCAATCAATATATTGTCTAGATAGCTCTAACAAGAGAATTAAAAAACAAGGCTGATTTTACCTGTCACCTCATTCAAAGGGACAAGTTGGGCGTTAATATTGAAAGGGGACATATTTAAAACAGCAATAAAGATAGAAAGGGCAACGTGAGAGGGAAGGAATTATTATATCAGAAGGCGACTAGATGGTATGGGATCAACGGCCCTTTAAAATACGTTCTGGGGATAATGAGACGGCTCAGAGGTAGAAGTGCTGGCCACTTGATATGCCATGTTTGGTTGATAACCCTGGGAGGCCTGCCCTGTTCTGAAGGGAAATGGAGGAGGAGTGGACCTGGGGCGGGGGAGGTGGGAAGGGAGGGACTGGGGGGAGAAGGGGGAGGAGAAACTTGGCCTGGATGAGAGAAGGTTAAAAAAAATAGGTGCTGTTCACTTGCAAGCCCGATGATCTGAGTTTGATCCCTGGATCCTTTGTAAAGGTGAGGAGAGAACTGATTCCCAAAAGTTATCCTCTGTCGTGGTGTGCTTACACCTGGATCCACACAAATAATAACAATAATAATTAACAGGCTATTACTATATGATATACAATATTATTAATAATTACATGGTAAACAATCACATGTTAAGATGATGTAATTATATATTGCTATTATATAGTAATTATTATTGAATGAATAAAAATGAAGTCTGCCAAGGACTGAGGTCCATCAGGGACACCACATGAAGCTCTCCTGTCTGCTCCGCCTGGGTTGGAAGCTGGGTGCTTGCTCTTCCGTCTCCAGTTGTCGATTCTGTTGCTTGCTGTGCTGGCTGGTTTTATGTCAACTTGACAAAAGCTAAACTCATCTGAGAAAAGGGAACCTCAATTGAAGAAAATGCCTGCATAACACTGAGCTATAGGCAAGCCCATAGGGCATTTTCTTCATTAGTGATTGATGGGAGAGGGTCCTGCCTTGTGGGTGAAGTTCTGGCGTTGTGGGTGGAGCCCTCCCTGGGCTGGCAGTCCTGGGTTCTACAAGAAAGCAGGCTGAACAAATCATGAGGAGTAAGCAAGCCAGTAAACAGCACCCCTCCATGACCTCTGCATCAGCTCCTGCCTCCAGGCTCCTGTCTTGACTTCCTTCAATGATGAACAATGACGTGGAAGTGTAAGCCAAATAAACCCTTTCCTCCTCCAATTGCTTTGGTCACAGTGTTTCATCACAGAAATGATAACCCTGACTAAGACACTTACTGTTGATTGGCTGCCTTGGGGTAAGAGGCAGGGGGTTTAGGATTCAACTCGGTGAGGATGTCTGGCTAGGACTAGTCTCTTGGATGAGGAGAGGTGAGCTGTTGGAGGTGTATGAGGTATTTCAGGGATTGTGAGGAAGTGACATGTATGCCTGGTGACTCTAGGGAGAGAAGCTGGGGCAGGGGTCTGTGCACTGGGAGTTGGGACTGAGCAGGTCCGCAGACCCTTAGCCCCAAGTCTCCTGGGAGAGTCTGCAAGCAGAGCGTTAGAGCAGGAGGCTTCAGGAATCCTTACAGTTTTCAGATGGAGCCCAGAGAGGTAGATGTTTTCCACCTCCTCCCCTGTATGCAAGGGAAGCTTCCCTCTTAGGCTCCCATGGAAAAATGGCCTCTGCTCACTCTGAGAGCACCAAACACATTTATTCGTTTGCCCGTGTTCAGGGTCACCTCAGGTGAGCAGGCCTGAAGCAGTTCATGTGACTCCAGATGAGGGTTGTCTCTGCAACTTGTCACTTAACTCAACACACACCTATACACATCTGGTTGTGCCCCCATTCCCCCAAATCTTCTTCCACACCCAAGGAGTTCTGCTGTGCTTCACGAGACCAGTATGAGGCTGAGGTGAGAGACACAGTGTGATGAGCTGCCAGATTCAGCACATGAAAATATAGGACACTCCAATTTGAATTTGAGATGAACAGTGGATCATTTTAAAAATATCTAACCATGCGATATTTAAGATAGACTAAAAGTCATTTACTGCTCATTTGAAATTCAAATTGAACTGGACGTCCTGTATTTTGTCTGGCAGTTCTTAACGATTCGCAGCAGTAAAGATGTCTGCAGGCTTGATGATAGCGAATCTGAGGGTGTGGTGTGACTCTCTTCCAAATAAAAGATGGCTGCCAAAGTCTTCTTTCATCTGCTCGGGGTCTTTAGGAGACAGACCGTGTTAACGTCTTTGGGAAGGAATGAGAAAGAAGCTTTCCCGGGTCATGGCTGTAGCAAACGTCTCTCCTCTGTTTCCTTTTGTTCCTCTCGCTGGAACAACACACTCTTCAGGGATTGAGGACGGAAGGGGAGCGGGTAGATAAAGGCAGCTCACACTGCAGCTTGTGTCCTGGGGAGATAATGGCCCTCAACCTGCTAAAATAAATGGTCTGCTTTGTTCTTGAATAATAATCAGCCGCCAGCTTTGTTCTGTCTTCCAGCAGCTGGAGGAGGAGATTTTTATTTCAGAGGAAAAAGAAATGACCCCAGGCTGACCATATGGGACAGGGGAGAAGGGAAATTTACCACCACTGCCTCCCTGAGGTAGCAGTAGGACGTTCTTGGTGCAAAGTACCTCCCTGTCACCTGCCATAATGCCCAAGACTCTACCCTTAAGTCTTAGAGTTAATGACCTTTTCCTTAAAAGAGCAAATATCCCTCAACAGCACAATCTATTGTTGTATCCTTCCGTCCCCTGGCCTCAAACATTGGAGGCAAGCTATGAATGTCATCCAACATATTTGTAGAAGACAACAGCATGTAATAAAGGTAAGAAGTTGAACATTTCTGCAATAATGTTTCTTTAGGGTGTTTCCGACCCACCGAGAGGAGGGCTTTGAGACTGCTGAATCCTAGGGAAAGCCTCAGAGGTATCGGCTGATGGACAGGGGGCTCACATAGCTTGAATGCAAAGAAAGCCCAGAAGCAAGAGGATGTCGGTGGTCTAGGAGGACAAGGCAAATGGAAGAGCACTTCAATTTTCCATTAGGGACGAATCAAGCTACCTCCCTGCTCCTAGCAGGCTTGTAAGTTCAAGAGTTTTGCCTCCACCCAATCTTGGCCAGCTGACCACCTGTCTCTAATTCAAGTAAGGGCAGAATTTGGAGCTCAGTGAAACCTGCACAGTTTTCTCCTTGGATGGATAGATCCTTGGTGTTGCTGTAGTTGTTAGGGTCAGAGCCTAGGCCTCAGATGCCTCAACAAGCTACCTGCCCACATTAAACCAATTAAAGAGACAAGTTATAGTGACAAGTAAGACAGGAGGTTTATTGAATGTGGACATATTGGGAAGAGACACAAATGTAGCAGCCCAGCAACTCCTCATCCCCAAGTCCATCTTCAGGTTTAAATTAAATAGAGGTTTGCACAGCTGTGTGGTCCTGGCCAAGATGTGGTCCTGCCCTGTGTTGATCCGTCACTCTTTCCTGGTCTACCTGTAGTCTCTCTTGTAAGGTGTTCTGACAAGTTGTCAGACCCTGTGAAGTCTCTTTTTTGGAGACAGGTTGCCCCCTCTGGCTGGCTTTGGGTTTCAGCCTCTTTCTTCTCTCTGAATGAGACTCCTGGGAAATTCCAATTTCTTGGAGTCCATTTCTCTTTGCAATAATCTTATAGCCAAAGAGAAGGGCTCAATATCTCTTGGGAACATTCTCCTTCCTTTCAGGGCAAGTGGCGCGTGGTAAATTGAGGATTAGGGATTTGGAAGTCATAACCTGTACCCCACCCCTGGCCAATGCTTATAGAAATGAGTCCTACAGGTTTAAAAAGGGCAAAGGATGTGTAGCTGTTGCCTCCACATGACGAATATCCCCAGTGATGATAAGAACTCTGGAGTAGGAGCACAGAGGACAGTGAGGATGATGCTTTGTCTGGTGGAATGGTACAGTACAAGACCAATTATTTCTCCATCATAAAGGAAGGATGGGAGTCCTGGCTTGTACCTCTCCTAGACAGGCTATAGACAGGAATGCTTATTTCAATGCTGAACTATGTTGTCGTGTAGTGAGTCTCATTTGCTGATGTGATCACACCTGTGGATGGAAAGGAGGCAATTTCACTAAGGGGCATACCATTTGGGACTCTACCTCTGTGGACCCTAAGGCAGTGGTTTCTAAGGCAGAACCTTAAATGTGGAGCTGCCAGTCAAAGCACAAGAGACATGGACTGACTGGTCCCTATGTGAACAGATGGAGAAGGACCTCTCTTGCTTATTTCAATTCTCTCCAGGGACTGTAGATGCTGCCATCCGACCATGTTCAGATGTGTGTACTTCTGGGATATGACACGTCACTAAGTGAGCCCTTGAGCATGGGCTGGGGACCAATAAAGTGAAGTCGGCTCTTGTCTGAACAGATGTGGGCTCTGTTGTTTGGCTCCAGCTCTGGTCTTCCCAGGAACTCTCCTTTGCTACCAAATGTTTCTCTTCTTTTCTGAAATCTTATTCTTTTTTTACATTTTACACACACACACACACACACACACACACACACACACACACACACACACACACACGAGCTCTCACATGCCATACCATGATTGTGGGAGATTTGAGGACAGTTTGTAGGAGAGTCAGTTCTCTCCTTTGTCCATGTAGGCTCTGGGATTGAACTCAGGTCGTTAGGCTTGGTGGCCAGCACCTTTATCTGTTAAGCCATCTTGCTTCATTCCCTTTAAAATCCTGACTTCTGGATTTTAAGAAAACGTATTGGTGCTAAAAAAAAACCCCTTTAACTCCAAAGTAATTTATTCGAAGTAAATTATCCAGACGACTCAAGTCAAACCTTGCTTGATTTGGGTAGTGCATACACTGATATGGGGAATACATAAGGATACACACACATATAAAATGGGTGGAACTTATGGATAAAGCACTGTGTACATGAGGGGTTTGCATACACTACTGTACTTAATCTCAGAGTGGCCCACAGGAAGGTTATTACCTATGTTACCAGCTGGGAAATGGAGGAGGTTCCGGGAGGCTAAGGTATGTGTCCCTTCTCAGTAGATGTCTTTTGTTGTGTTGCTGGAGAATTTCTCTCCAGCTCCCACCACTAAGTCCCGCCAGTCTCAGGGCCCACTTATAAAATAAAACACACAGACTCTTACATTATTTAAACTGCTTGGCCATTAGCTCAGGCCTGTTATTGTCTAGCTCTTACTCTTATATTTAGCCCATTTCTATTAATCTTTACTTTGCCACATGGCTCATGGCTTACTGGTACCTTACATCTTCCTTGTCCTGATGGCGGCTGGCAGTGTCTCCCCTCAGCCTTCCACTTCCCAGAATTCTTTTCCTTGTCCCGCCTATACTTCCTGCCTAGCCAATGGCCAATCAGTGATTTATTTACTGACGCAATCAGCAACACACTTGACATACAGACCATCCCACAGCACTTCCCCTTTTCTTTTCTTAAAAAGGAAGGTTTTAACTTTAACATAGTAAAATTACATATAACAAAACAATTATCAAGCAAGAATTTATAGTTACAATATTAAAGAAGAGATCCTATCTATCTTATATTTGTGAGTTTAAGGTTTTATATCTAACTTATCTTTTATTATAACTAAGGAAAATTGTAAGTATCTAGTCTTTAACCACATCAAAGACCTCAGAAGGATATACTACTACCTGAGAAATGGAGAAGGATATAAGCAACTTTTAGGGAGTCTTTGTAGGGTAGACAGAGACAGCTGGCAGCCTGGACAGTCATTCAAAGTTCTCTTGTAAAGTTGGGGCATCTGTCTTCAGCCCACAGGCCTAGAGTCTCTTATTCACTTTTCTCTGTGTCCTGTAGAATGTCTGGCAGTTTTCTCTGCAAAGCAGGAACCTGAAGGACCATTTTGTCAAGCAAAGTTCAGTGGTCACCTTTTGTATGGGTCCTGCATGTCCAGTTGATCAGACAGTCCAGGCAAGAACAGTTTCTTGCCCAAATGGCTATTTTTGTGAAGGGTGAAGATAAACTCCGTATGGAGTGTCTTCGATGCCCATCCTCCTCTCTGAAGTAAATCGGTGCTGTCAGGAGCAGACATGGCTCACTGTCCAGAAAGTCTAAATTTTTAAAACATTTTAAATGCCATATTCTGTAGGTCTTTGAAGTGTTTGAAGACTACCTATCTATCTGAAATATAAACTATGTATACCTAGAAGACTTAACTAACATGGTTTACAAATATGATTATCATAGATGACTAATTATTAATCTATTTTTTTAATTATCCATTATAATTTTAAATGAGTTAGCATAAACATAATACCTCAAACAAGAATAGAAATATATATACAGTATAACAAAATTAAGTTTAAACTGTATCAATAAACTAAAATCTATAGCGATGTAAAACATTTTAAACAAGTTGTTACTCTTTAAAAGTAGGTTCATTAATCTACCCTTTCATCCTATCATATCTAAACTATCCCCTTTTTTTTCTTTAGAAAGAGATTGTATTTATAATCAACCTGCTTTAAATAAAAA